>NW_026557919.1:0-56132 GCF_026930045.1 Uloborus diversus | reverse complement strand
TTCTATCAAAAATAAAAATTGAAATCTTATAAATAATACCATTTTATGTTAAAATGTTCTCTTCTTTTTTATTCGGCAAAATATTTCATGCTAATGCAACTGATAAAGAGTACTACTTAATTTTATTCAGAAGCAAACAATTGCAGCGCACACAAGGATCTGATCTCTTCCCATAGCTCTTGCTTTTTTTACCGATTGATTATGGTTTTATGTATTTTGTACGATGAATAATTTCAAACAAAGGTAACAATAATTTCAATTCTGATAAGTGGAAAAATAAAATCCTCATGTTAAAAGATTTTTTGAAATATTGTGCAGGTTTCCTATAACCAATTACGAATTGCCTATGAGATGCAGAATGGTGATTATAAATGAATACATCATAATAACCATGTTTTTAAGTTTTTAAATTGCAAATTAAAATGAGATTCTATGAACTTGAATCCATTTTTTATGAGAAAAGTAAAAGATAGTTATGTTGCTTTCATGTTATCTATTTAGGTATATATTTCATTAAATAATGCTAATTATTTGTTCAAAAGTTTTTTTAAAAATTTTTTTTCATTCTCCGGGTATCGAAAAAATCAAGTCAATATGTTTGATGGCGTATTTGGGTATGATATGAGAATGAGGTTTTTGACCTTGGATCCTCCCTTTGCAAAATTCCTGTGTGCGCCACTGGAAGCAGAGCATTTGTTTTTACCCTTGAAAAAATAAACACAAGCTGAAACATAAATATTATTTATTAATTGACAAATTGACTAGTAAAACAGCACTTCAAATTTTTGTATTTCCTTTAAAATTAACTTAAAGAATTCAAAATTTTTTCAGTTGTACGTTTCTTGCAGAGCTGCTAACTGCTACGAAAAAATCATAGTTTCTATGACTTACAGCTTTAAACTACGACGCTACGAAAGTGGGTCCAAAAATTATGATTTTCTGTTTTTTAAATTTATAATACCAAGGACGCGGAAAAAAAAAAAAAATCATGAATTGCATCAAAACTAAATTGGTAAGTTCAGGAAATCAAACTTCTACACATGTGCTGCCAGTTTAGTTTTCATGCAGTTTATGGGTTCTTCGGCAAAAAAGCGGAAAAACTGCCAAAAAAAAACGTAAAGAATATAAAAGCATTTGGCCATTCCTTATTTCATCTTTAAAGACGGGTTATGCAAGATGTATTATTTGCAATAGCGATTTTCCAGTTGAACATGGTGGTCGTGATGATTGCCACAAGCATGTTACTTCAAAAAGATATGCCGACCGGGTGAAAGGTACATCTAATAATAAAAGTTTTATCATCTTAAAATATTCTGTATAAAATCTTTTATTCTGTGTTAATATTTTCTGTATCATACTTGAAATTTTTTAAGTATCATTATTTTCTTCTTTACATGCTTGACAATTCACCACTATTTAATCATAAAGCGGCGACCCCCCCCCCCCCCCCCGCAAAATGTTGCTGCAATTTTGGATTTTTAAAAGTTGGCCGCTCTGATTTCTTGCGTAAACATAAACCCTTGATAGACACATAAAAGGGATTTTACTATATCTGCTTAAACTTTTCACTTAAGTGCGTGTGTAAAAAAGCAAAGGAAAAAAGTTAGGAATCCACTATTATATTAGCTCCATATTAACAAGTACACACTAAAATATCAAAAAACCAATTAAATAAGCATTGTATCCAACTCTTTCACAGATGCTAATAGAAACATCACTTTTCTTTATGTTTGAAAACATTTTGCACAATTCTTTATGTTTACCATACACTTTATAAATGTAGGAAAATGTCTAAAAAATTATTCATTTTCAATGTATTGCTTCTTACGCTCGTACATAAGTAATGCACCCATTCTTTGAGTTATTAAAATGCACTAATTATTTGATAGATGTAAAAGGAAGTAATGTGGGATCCACACTAAAGCAAGTTAACTTTAAAGCAAGTTTTGTGAATAATGCCCAAAAATTACAATTTTTGAACAGATCCTGCAATGTCAGTAAAGGGTTTTATGTGTAATTTTTAATGTTTATGTTTTGAAATATAGTCACGTAATTTGTAACTAATGTTTAGGTTGTTACCTTGAATTCAAATGCTTTTTGTTTTTCAATTGAAGTTGAGACAACTCAAATATCTACAGTTTGACTGGAGTTTTCATTTAATTTTTTAGCTCTAATTATTAGGGCTCGACCGATGGCATTTTTTGGCCGATGGGCCGATGCCGATTGTTGGTCGATTGTTCAAAGATGGCCGATGGCCGATTGTTTTCCTTCAAATGGCCGATTGCCGATGGCCGATGCTTTTGGCCGATGGCAAAAAAAAAAAAAAAAGAAAAAAAAATCTAACAGAAATAAATTGATAAGATTGTCAAGGATTTAAAGGATCATTGATTCATTTCACTTGACTTCCTTTCTAGGAATAAGGAATTGTAATCCCCCCCCCCCAAAAAAAAATCAGATTTCGACCTAAATTTGTATTTTACTATCATCCAATTTAAACTTTACAAGTTTTTCCAGCGCATATGTACCTAGGAACATATAGATGACCAAAATATCCATTTTGAACGCCTCCTTAGTTAATTATCGCAAATTCTCTTGTGATGTCTTCATGAGCGTAAACTTACGTTACACAAAAACGTTATGAAATAGAAAGTTGAAAACTCATACATAAGTAGCATGATCTAAAAGTTCGAGGACAAGTTGTATAAAAATATCGTGAATAGTTCACATTACCGAAGTACATCTACAGTGGCTCCCAAAAGTGTTCGTACACTTTGAAATTTTGTAGTAAAACCAAAATAACGCAAAACTGAATTCGAATATGAAGACCATTTTTTTTACACTATTCCTATGCTATTCTGAATAAAACCCAGTAGTTTTTCTCAAAATATTGCCAAATTTTGTTTTTTAAATTTGTCAAAAAACGATGAGACAGAGAAAAAATATGCCACAAAAGTCATCGTACACTGAAATATTTTCGAATAAATTCATGATTAAAATTATTATATGTGGTTTTTTTTATTGTTTTTACATTGTAATGACACTGTAAAGTCATTTGCCTTTAATTTTTTGTTTATTTATTCCCTAAGCTTCTGCTTATTATTTTTAAATGGCAGGTATGCGCAGAAAACAACAAACACGATTCGAAATTTGATTTTTTTTCCTTCACAGTAGCCATAAATTGGTTTGAAATGTCTCTAAATTAGTTAATTTATACCATTCTATAGTGAAGTGCTTGATAAAATGCTTTAAAGACAAGAATCGGATCGAAAACAAGGTAACAAAAGGTCAACTGGCAAAGTTAACAAAGCGTGATCGGAGGTTTACAGTTAAAAAAATTATGAAAAATACACATTTGAGCGCTGAAAAAGTTTCTGCAGAATTGAATGAAACATTTTACGTTTAATTTTCAACTAAAATTGTTCGCCAAGTTCTCTGATTAGCTGGATTAAAGGGAACCCCTTCCCGCAGAAAATTTCTTGTTCGCGCGAAAAACAGTAAACTTACGCTTTCCGTCGTAAAATAAATCATAAATAAGCTCAAAACGTTTTGAAACAACGTCTTACTTATAGATGAAAATAAATTCAATATTTTGGGTTAAAATAGTGCATAATTGTCAACAGAAGAAAAAATGAGGAATTTAATCTTAAGAGCTTAACTGGATCAGTTAATCAGGACGGTGAAGGTGTTTTTTGTGTGAGGGTGCATAATAGCATCAGGACTTGGAAATTTGGAATTTTTTGATGAAATAATGAATCATGCTGTTCACTTAAATATTTCAAAAAACAATTTTAAACTATTAACCCAAAATTTGGTAATCAGAAACAACTTTGTTTTTTATCAAGTTAACG
Organism: Uloborus diversus; assembly: GCF_026930045.1. Taxonomy (NCBI): domain Eukaryota; kingdom Metazoa; phylum Arthropoda; class Arachnida; order Araneae; family Uloboridae; genus Uloborus; species Uloborus diversus. Next base: position 52,284 of record NW_026557919.1, on the reverse strand, counting down.
ATAAGAAGCACACGTTCGAGTTTGGTGCCTCAAAATTTGTCCTTAAGCTTAGAAATTTCTCCTCAATCGCCAGATTTAAACTTAATGGAACATATTTGGAGATATTTGGTGGCTAGATTACGAAAATACACCATTGAAACGAAAAGCGAACTAGAAACAGTAAGACTCGTAGTGCGACTGAACACTTACTGAGAAATTGCACAAAAAAAGACAGAAAAAACAATGAAATCTCTTCTCAGACGTTTAAGAGCTGTTATTGTTACTGCATGATATTCTACTAATAAAAAGTTAGATTATCTACTAATTTTTTGATATTTTTTCCGAAGTGTACGAAGACTTCTGTAAAATAAAATTTCCGGCACTTTTTGGTTTTTGATTTTTAAAAAATTAAGTTTTTATGTTTTATTAAAAATTTTCGTGCAGTTTTGTTAAAAATAGATCAGATCTTATAATTAAATACCTATTCTGAATTATTAATTCTAACCAATGCCATAGGGGCCTATTTCATTGAAAGTCGTGGGTGTACGAACACTTTTGGGAGCCACTGTATCTACAAAATAGTCACCTTGAACGATTATACACTTCTGCCAACGTTCGTATAGCTTTTAGAAGGACTCCTGGACGTTTGTCGCAACCTCCTGTAAGGCCTCTTGCGCTGCTGCTTCAACTTCATCGTGGGGAAGAAGGCGACTTTCTTGTTGAGGATGCACGGTTCCATTGGTCAATACTCTGATATGACAAGCAAATAACATAACATTTCGTCGGACTTAGCTCCGTGTGATGTTTACCTGTTCCCGGCAAAAAAAAAAAACCTTTACATGGACACCGCTTTCTTCCGTCAGGAGAAGATAAAGCTGCATCACAGAAGGTAGCGAAAAATGGCTTCCAGGAGTGTTTCCAAAAGTTATATGAAAACTGGCGGAAGTACATAGTCCCTCAAAATGACCTTTTGAAGGTGGATGTGCTTCGGTAATGTGAACTATTCTGGGTAAGGTTTTATACAACTTGTTCCCCGAACTTTTGGATCGTACTACGTACAATCTGTATACGGTGTAGTAATGCTTCTACTTTTTTGTGTGCTGTATGATGGAAAACAAAGAACAACAGCCAAAAAAAAAAGGAAGAAAAACAAAGATATTGTTTAATAACCAATTGATTTTTTTTTTAATTGGACACATAACAAAGACTTCAGTAATATTGTAATATTGTATGATTTAGGTAAACTAAACATAGTTAAAAAACATCAAATTATGTTGCTTTATCATTCAAAAAAAAAAAAAAAAAAAAGAATAAAACTATGAAACCGTCTACAAATTACGCAATTAAGGTGGAAAGATTGCACGTCGACATTTTTTAATCATCAAATTAAACAAAAAAGGTAACAGATAAATTACAATATTAAATCATAATAGGAATATTTTTATGCTTATTTAAAATTTATGAATAGAAAAGTTTTCATAAATGTATAACAATGACATAAGTTTTGCGGAAAAAAGAAATAGCCATGAAAAGAGCGAGGTTCTTAAAACGCAGCTACAATAAACAAACTCAATATTTACACCAAGTTAATAACTGAATACATATACTACTTGATCTGATGTTTGCACACGTAATATTGAGCAATTTTATTGTTTAATCTTTTATGCAGCACTACAAACAAATTCAAATTAAATTTTTCAATTTAACAATAATTTTCTGAAATTTAAAAAATGGCATAGTAGAAAATCCTTGAAGCTTTTCTATAACATATTATTAAACATATGATGAAAACGAAAATAACTTATTCCTTGATTTTATATAAAGACATAAAAATAGTTACTTACAACAGAAAAAAAAAATCGATCGCTATTAATGATGCAAAAAAGATGACGCATTACAAAATATAGAGGAAATAAGTATAAGATATACGCAAGATGACATTTCTTGACCAAAATGAATAACCGCTAATTATTTAAGAAATGCTTGAAACGACGAGGATGGGTTAGGGGTGTCACCCTGTTTTTGGAGTAACTCACAACGTTAAACTTCGGCCGCAACTTCGACTTAATTTTTTTAGTACAGAACCGCTACCATCAACGTCTCGGAAGAGTTTCTGAATCTACTTCAGCACTTCTGAAGAAAAAATTAAAAAGTCCCTGTTTTCCGAGTTATGCCACCATTCAAAACGTCTTTAATCAATTTCTTACATGAATGCTCTAAATTCTTCCTAAACGATAGATAAAGCTTGAAAAAAATCTCTAATTTTATGAATGGTGTTAGTTTTAAACAACTCAGAAGTACAACTAGAGTTTAATTTCAGAAATTGAGGGAGTGGGAGGAGGGGCACGCAAGTGTTCTCGGAAATACAAAAAATAGTCGGAAAAAATAGAGTTCAAAATAATCATAAATATTGAGCAGAAAAACCCTTTTAAAACTTGCACCCGAGTTTGTTTTGACGTGCAGTGGCGGATTTAAAATATAGCGAATGTTGCAATTGCGCGAGAGGCACCATAACCATAGTGGCACCGTAGGAGTTAGAAAAATGCTTATGATAAATGTTTTACAACTTCTGTGATAGAGAAATAGGGCCCCAAAATATATTTCGATGGGCCCCAAACATGTAGCTCCGCCGAAGCGATACAGAAAAGACAGCATTACTGTGGTTCATATTACAAATATCGAAAAATTAAAAATAACCGTCGGTTCAACGGGAATCTAACAAAATGAAACAAAACCGGTTTCTGCATCTCATATTTGTTTTCATGGTCTCCAGTTCTGCAATATATCACTAAATTATCGTCAGTCTGAGACGCTATATTAATTTTGCTTTGAAATAAGTAATTAATAGCCACAAAAAAAATCGGTTAATAAGCTTTTTAGAACACCCGATCGAAAACAAAAAGCGAAGTGCACAACTGGAACGTGCGCACATCCCACATGCGAAAGTTTAGCCTTCTACAGCTTACCATTTTTAAGTTTTGACTTATGAGAGATACATACATACATCCAGCAGCAAGAAACAACGCAATAATTAACTTGTTTGGTACCTGAATGCAGTATTAAAAACTCTTTCAGGGGTGACTATAGAAATTCATACTGAAATTTAAGTAAACAATTTTGTTCGAAAACAATAATTCCCTTTACTTTGTATTAAAATGTAAAACAACAAAAGTCCTTTTTTTTTTTCAAAAACATCGGCCAATTCCATCGGCATTTCGATGTTTTTAAGGCCGATGGGCCGATGTTTCCTGCAAGTTAGCATCCGCCGCCGATGCGGATGCCGATGGCTAAATCGTTGAACCATCGGCGCCGATGCATCGGCCAGGCCGATGCATCGGTCGAGTCCTACTAATTATGATTTCACGTGAACACATTCAAAAATCACTAGAAAAAACTGATACAGAAAAAAACAAAAGTTTATTTTGCAAAATTTAAGTTTGTTTTCACTTATTTTCATTTGAATGTCTAAAAACTAAATTTTTTGTGACATTGTTTTCAGAAAATTTTTGTAAATTTTTTTTGTTTACTTTTTTTTTTTTTTTTTGCTTTTACTTTAAAAACAAATATTTTAATTTGTTTATTTTGTGTTTTTGTTGTTTATTTTATTTATTAACGTGCCTGGAGATAAAGTTTTTATGTTGTTAAATGCACTTTTTAGGTGCAGAAACATGCGAGTTGTTAAACTTGGATATCGATGTGCTTGGGTGTGGATGGCTGCGTTAATGTGCTGGATCAATGATCGGCTCTTTTGCGAAATTTGGTCAAAATTGAACTTTCCTTACTTGCATGGTGCATGGCATATCTTAATAGCTATTGCTGCTTACTCTGCCTGTGTTTTGTTTGCTTATTTTGATGCTTGTGAATCGGTACCAGAGCAGCTTCCTGTGATGAAATTCTGGCCATCAGACAGGTATGTGTGCTGAGTATTTACATGATTAAGTGTTTAGAATATTTGTTTATCTTAGAGATGTTTAATGTTAATGATTTCAAATATGTTGAGTTATAATATTCTATCATTAAATGATTATAATCAACGTTTAAAGCATTTTTATTGCAGATAATATTAAGCATAGAGAAGCAAAATAATTAAAATATGTTCCAAAATGTGTCTTTTTTTTCAAATCGCAATTTTTTTTAAGTTATTTTTTTTCCTGTTAGATTTTTATTATTAGATATATATATATATAGTTCTTTGGTGACTATATTATTTTTAAAATATAATTTTTGAATTGAATCGCAGCAAGCTGCTGTTGATAAAAGCTGTAATTGAGCTTCTTCAGCAGTGCAAAAAGTTCTGATTGTTTTTGTTCGTTCCTAGTTTTTGATGTCTGGTCTAATGTAAACTATATTTTTTGTACTGATAAAAGAAGCAACTTTGAAACAGCTACCTAAAAGGGTTTAGTTAGTCAAATGTTCATTACATTTTGTGTTTCATAAACTGTTAAAAAAAAGTTACTTAAGTTGAAGTTGAAGCATAAAACCATTAAACTTTATATTGCTGTTTAAAAGGTTAAAAAAAAATCCTTTTATAAGCTGCTTGAAAATTCTATTGAATTTTCAAAATTTCTTTCCCGAAAAAAACTGTCTTTTCCCTGGTACCCACTTAAACTGTGATGTTATATCCAAATAAACCAATTTCTGCAAAATTTCATGCAGTTAGGCTGATAACAGGAAATATCTTTTAAGTAATAAACCTTCTGTGTTGTGCTTCTGTAAATTATAGATTCCTCATATACATGACAGGAAACCTGGTTTTCTTATCAAAAATTTTGCAGAGATTCACCAGAAGCTGATAGATAAAATACATTATTAAATTGCACTGTAACTATGAACTACATGGGACGTTTTTAAAGTAAGGTCCGTTTTGAAATTAAAAAAGAACGAGTACAAATAGAGCGAAGAAATTTATTGTGCAAATATCTACCACCATTACGCTATATTTCGACATTACTCCCGTGATTTTCCCAGCATTTGTCACAGCTTTGTACAGTATTTTGTATACCTATTCATAGAAAATTGCCACCTGTGTAGTCAACCATGGGATGACATATTCTCTGAGATTATTGCTGTTGTGCAACAGACCATCTAGGAAAGATTTTAGATACCAAAACAAATGAAAATTGCTGCAAGCGAGGGGGGGGGGGGCAGACTAGAGAATGTTCAGAAACGTCCCAGCCAAAGCCCTGTAAGAGTCCTCATGGTTGACTACACAGGCGGCAACTTTGTACGAATAGGTATACAAAAACCTGTACCACAATATGACAAATGCTTGGAAAATCCCGTGTGCAATGTTGAAAAATAGTGTAAAAGGTGGTGGATTTTTGTGCAATAAATTTCTTTGCTCTCACTGTACTTGTTCTTTTTTTTATTTCAAAACAGACCTTACTTTAAAAACACGCCTCGTGCTTTTTAACCTGTTTGAATGTTAACAGATCTGCTTTAAGTATATTAAAAATGCATATTTTGACCTTACAAAGGGGAAACATTAATTGACACACTACCTGAAATGCAAAAGATATAACTATTTGAGGCTTAAGTTTATTTCAACAAGTGTATTTGCACTGTGCAGAATGTACTCAAGTTTTAGACTTTCCATTTTGTCATCGGGGGTGGATTTTTATGGAATGAAAGTAAAATAATTGTAACTTTCTGATTATGTTGCAAAAAGTTCATTGATTTCTACTACTGGTCTTTTTTTAATAGTCATAACCATAATTGTATTCTAAACTTGTACATTAATCTTTGTACATGTGTGCAACATATCATATTTTGCACATACTCTTTAAATGGATTTTCCTTCAAAATAGATGAAGTATAATTAAATTTCCAATTTTTGTTTACACTTCATTTTTAATATCACATTTTATAGCAATACTTTTTTTAAAATAGATTCTTTCTTTGTTTTTTTTTTTTTTTTTTTTTTGAGCAATCACAATTGCTTATTCTTCTCATTTGACCATTTTTGAGGTCCGTGCCTTTTTCAGCTTGGACCAGAAGCCTCTGCAGCACCACCGCTTACCATCATCTGCAGGCGGCGCGGCACGGCTGCTCCGGTCCTGAGCTATCCGCTTCTCCTGGTCGAGGCGTCCATGTCCTACACACAAGCACGCACACACGCCTACGTCCATACACACAGGTCTACGCACACACACAAGCCTACACACTTACACACACAATTATGCACACGTAACCGCGCAGGAGAAGAGACAGGCTTGGGGGGGGGGACAGGAGCTGTTTCTAGAAACTAACTCCAATGAGTAGGGTCCTGTCTCAGTTCGCGATTGCGAAAAACATAATTTGAATTCAAAATTTCAGAATTCAAATTAATTTTCTTTTTTTTTTATTTTGAAGTTAGATTTTTGGTTTAAATGGATGTTTTTTCGATTAACTGTTTGTCAATTGGTAAAGATGATATTTGCAAACAGCTATCCCAGTATAACAAAGCAAGTCTCTACCAGGGCAGCAACAAAAGAGAGAGAGAGAGAGAGAAGTTCACAACAGCACAAAAGTGGGCAAATGACGTACAATCTTCTGTTCACTTAGGGCAAGGTTTTGTGTTACTCCAGACCTTTTTTATTTTCTCATTTTTTATTTATTTTAAGCGTTGGAAGATGCTTACTTTGTTAGTTGTTTGCAAATCATGAAAACACCTGTTTGCAAATTGTATTTTTTTTTTTTTTTTTTTTCACCATTTGAGGCAGTGAGAAGCAAAGGGATGTAAGTAAAGATTTTCCAGTTTTGAGTAAAATGCGTTTAAAAATAAATTCCTAGGTAGGTTTCCATTGAAATTTTTTTCTAAATCATGTTGTAGAGCAGCACCTGTCAGGACTACCAGTACTATCTCTTGCTCCAAGACAGATAAGAGGTTCCCCTACTATTTAAATTGGTTATCTCCAAATTTTTTAATTTTGACACTTACATCCCTTTGAATCTCACTGCCTCACTTGTACTTTTAATTGCATTGTCATTTTACTTCTCATATTTTAGTACATGATTTTCACCTCATTGCCCACCATTAAAATGAAATCACATAACAATTGTATTTTTCTCTAATGATTTTTCTTCTTTCAGATTTGAACTAGGAGTTCCCTATATTGTTCTTCGAAATGCTCGCAAAGATTTTGAAAAGATCTGACTTTCCACTTTTTTACTTACGTTTTAATGGCAGTCTTTCATACCTTCTCAGCTTTTATTCACTTTTAATTGACATACATTTTTTTAAACGTAAATTGGAATTTCAGTAGTATTTATGAACTCAAGACTGTAGAGCTTATTGTTATTTACACTTAAAAACCAGGAAACCTGATAAGTTATGGAAGCATGTATCTGATCTATATAAAATACCATCTGGTATGGTATTTTGACAAAGTAGCTGACAGGTTCAGCTTTGTTGCTCATTTACATAACGAGTATTTACTAAAAAGAGGAACTGTGCCACAATGCTTTTATTGTTTTGTTTATATATATGTAACTATGTTATACTGTCATTTTTTTTTTCACCAACTGTGACTGTAATTAACATTGCTTCGCAATTGCTTTAACTACTGTTTTTGCTGACATGTATATTTGTATTGTAACGTATTTGTATAGAAACTATCTTTGGGTACCATAATAAAGCACTTATTTTTAATCTCTACATATAATTCTATTTTTTATACTTCCATTGCCTTTCATGATGTTTCAAGGTGGATTACTTCAATGCATGACTCAAACTACAATTGATTTTACGGTATTTTAATACTTCTCGACTGGTGATTTGAATTTATTTTATTACTTTTATTTTTCATTCAGGGTTCGTATGGGTCATGGAAATCCTGGAAAGTCATGGAAAAAAGATAAGCAAATTTCAGACCTGGAAAAGTCATGGAAAATTGAATTCATTCAAAGTCATGGAAATTCATTTGAAGTCATGTAAAAATGTCCTGGGCAAAGAGAAAGTAACAGTTGTTAAAGAAGCATTAAAAATCTTGAGTGATTTAGCAGTATTGCACATAAAAGCTATTAAAACTGAAAAATTGTATGATCTCAAAAACAAAACCAAATTTTGAAATCTCATTGCATCCACTTCTGTAACAGCCGCTCGTCTTTTTTCCCAATATGATTTTACTGATTGGACATCACTCATTTTGAATTTATCATTATTTCCAACACTTCTTTTATTTTATATTGTGTAGTAGTGAACTTGTATGTTCTTCATTTTGCCACGCCTACTCAAAAAACGCAGAGGGAGTCCGAGTTTTTTTTTTATCACTCTTAAAAACTTTATTATTAAATATATCAGAGTTTATATTAATTTGTTGAAGATTTTTGAAAACAAAGATCTTGAGTCAGGTGATAGAATGGAGAAATAGGGGAATTCTAATTACTCTAAAACAGTATGTGCCCAACATATGGCCCACTGCTATGTTCAGTGTCATGGATCAAGCACTATGTTCTGGAATGACAGAACCTATTTATATGCATTTGAAAATGCAAATAAGTAAACAAGTACATTTGAATCAGAAGATTTATTCACTATTGAATGTTTTTAAAAAAAATAAATATCTGGTTTAGAAACAGGAATTTAGTGGAGAATGTCGCTTTACTTTATAGAAGCAAAACACTCCTTGTCAAGTTATGTGGACGATTATATGAACTGTTGACACTAAATGGCATTTTTGAAGCGAATTTATTGAAACTTAGTTAATGACTCATTCAACCTTTGTCCCATTCATTATCATTCTGCCTGTTTACAGAAAAATTATTTAGACATTTTCGCATCATTATATTCCAATCACTGTATTTTCACTTTATTTAAATTTATATGATGAAGACAAGTAAAAATAGTTTAGTTTTGTTAGGTGTATACTAATATTTTTTCAACCACAAGTAAGTACTTTGATGAGGTAGTGGCATTCAAACAGAAGTTTTGCTAATGCTCATTTCCAAAAACTGGCAAGTTTGATATTAAATTGTACTATTTTCTTCATGTAACAAGGTCATGAAAATTTTTATGAAGTGATGAAAAAGTCCAGAAAAAGTCATGGAATTTTTTCATCCAAATAGAGTATGAACCCTGTTCATTACTCTTAAGTTATTTAGTAACCATTTGACATAAGTTAGAATCGACTGGATTCATGTTATCTCAAATGTTCTTATAACACAAGGATGGCTGACATTATGTTTAAAAGCAAGTTGAGTTTATACTTTGTTTTTGTATGAATTTCTAAAAAAAATATGCAACTACTTTCAAGGAGAATTTGTTATTCTTTGCATAATAAAACTTGGATCAAGATTAAGGGAAAAAAAACAATGATAAAGGGCATCCTTTAACGGTAGAGGGTATAGTTGACAAAGTAATTCTTCCAACTGACTGAATGTGACTCGTACTAAAGCTTTTTTTTAAAAAAAAACTTTCTTTTATATCTAATATACAGGGTGTTCCGTTCAGGGCTGCCCACGACGGTGGCAGAGCCGAAAAGGCGCCAAGCTCTACCGATCAAAAATGCTCAAAATGAAGGGGAAAAAAAACTCCAACCAAAAAAGTAAAATTGAATTCTTCATTACATCTAATGGCGGCGGTGAAATTATACTGCTCTTTGAAACAATTCATCTGTCTCGCTGAGAATATAAATGGAAAAACTATTGACTTGTTGTGTCTAAACATATTAATAAGTGCAATCTTTTACACTGAAAACAAAAGACTTTAATTAATGCATACATTAGCAATTTCCTTCTTAATGTAGAGCCGTGAATGCCATTTCGGTATGTCTGTATAGTACACAAGGTTGAGCAATGAGCATACGAGGTGCAAGAAATTTGCTCTTCCCCATTTTTATTCTTGTGGTGAACTATTTTGTATTATATAATTTGTGCAATTATAATCTTTGTCATTTTTGATTTACACTAATTCCTCTGCTTCGTGTCATCATACATAATAGAATACGGTAAGTACAATTGCATATTATTTAGATATGCGTAATATTTATAATTATATAGTAGACAATAATTTAGGTTAACTTTTTAGTTCCGAAAAGTAATGACTTGACCATAATTACTCGATTCTTCTCCTCCCTCCTTTTATTGAAAAACTATTTGTGTATTAAATTCAAAACAAAAACTTTGGAGAGACTATGTATTTGTTTTAAATATTAAACTCAGTGCTTTTGTGACGGTTCCGTATTTTAGATTTTTTGATTTTACCGTAAAAAATTTCACTTTCAGATATTAAGGCAGAATATCTTCTACTTTAATTTAGAAATCATTTCAGTACTCTATTGTCATGTTTTGACAGGCATAAAACTTAGAATAACTGTTTATTAATTAGTGATTAGAGAGATATTTACAGCGGCGTTAACTTTGATCTTTAAAACATTTCCTTTTTCCAAAAACGCATTAGCATATCAAAGGAAGGGTTCGTCAAACGGAGCCCATCCCAAAAAAAAACCCGCCCGTTTTTTTCCTGCAGGCATACTTGAAAAAACCTACTATCTTGGTGAAGTGGGTTTTTCTCAATTTTCTACATTTTGAAACACTTACTTCAGAAACAAAATAAATATTTATCATTACAAAGTTCAGAAATAGACATCTTGCTTTTTGGACATCAAATCTGTTGGTATCTTTTGTTATATCATATATTAGAAATTTAAGCTGCATAATAACCCTTTACCATTTTTTAAAAGTACTTATTAGACTGAAATAAGCAATAGTTATTCCAATCAAATTCTAAGATTTGCCTTTTTAAAAAAAATTTGGGGTAAAATGCTTTGATTAACTGAAACTGGCCATCTCTTTTTTTTAGCAGCTTCTTAATGCAAGGTTTCTAGGAGAAGTCATGCTTCAGAAGTCAATTTCGATCACTCCTCCCTTACATCCGCATTTACTCGAAATAACTTCGAGACATGAAGTAAAAACATACACTGTGTTCATAAATTAAAAATGTACAAATTGTGTTTCTTTTGATAAACTAAACGCCAAACGCATTTTCCCCCCTATTACATCAACAAAACCTCACCCCAGGTGTTAACTACATTTTGCTGGAACGTTACTGCATTAAGGTGCTCAAAAACATTTGTACGACAGCGCCGATGAGGCTTGGCACGAACCTGGCTAAAACTGCATAGGTTTTGATTGATTGTCAGCTGGGTGTCGCGGTGATTGGGCATAGGCTTCGTATTTCTTTGGTATCAGGTTTGAATCTGCAGTTGAAGGGTTCAGCCGGTGTGATTTTCAAGACAGTAAACCATCAGGGTCCTTGTCACATGATTGCTGCACAGGATGCCTTGAGCACCTGCTTGGCACACACGCTCTGAGACAAAAATAATGAGATTTTTTTTTCAAAAAGTATTGGTTTTCAAGAACGCATACATAAAAAACCACTGGAAACTTGACATATTTGTATGAAAACAATTTAATAATAAATTTAGTTAACTTTCCTTTTTATTCAGAAAACATTTTTCCTACCGTTTCGATATATAATCAAAATCCACGAAATTTGGCTCCCCCTTCCCACCTTTAACTCCCCCCCTCTCCCCTAGGGTCGGGGACTTTCAGTATGTTTCTTATTAATTACTTCTAACAAGTTTCTTACTGAAGAAGTGCTGGCTTTCTGCACTTCCTCAGTTCACTTTCATTAAAGAATGTCATTTATATAGAGCTAATTCATACTGCAGAAGTACGTATACATAATATACGTACTTCTGCAAATGTTCTTCCAATTTCTTGTTAAGAGGCTATCCATATATAAATGATGTTACACTTTTTAAAAATATTTTTGACCCCCTCTCCATTTGTCACAAAGTACTTTTCATATAAACTAATTTTCATAAACATACTCATATTAAAAAATGCGTGCTGTCACACTTCTTACTCTTTCCTTCCCCCTTGTCACAATTTCACCCCCCCCCCCTTAAACATCATTTGTGTTGGAGTAATCCCCAAAAACTTTTTATTGTCCATCAGGATTGTCGAATTCATTAAGGACAGAAGAAGTGTGCAATCCTTTTGAGTCAGTTTGAAATTTGTGAATGGCAAGTGTTCCACTTTTTGCCATGAAAGTGCATGTTTGAAAATTTTGTAACTTTTGATTGGTTGTATAAAATATAACAAAATAGCATATCAAATTGAAGGAAATTTAAAGCACTACAACTTTGTCCTTGACAATTTTCGTGAATACTGATCCTGAGAGGCATTAAGATTAAATGTTTGACAAAAAGAGAGAATTTTTCAGAAAATCATCGATTTTTCAAAACATATACCCATAAAATTATTGGAAATTTGACAAATATGTGTAGAAACAGTTTCATAGAAAGTTTATTTAAATTGAATTTTTATTTTAAACGAATTTTTTCTTCCGTTTCCGACGTTTTCTCGAAAAACACGAAAAATTTTTCTCTCTTAGCTCACCCCCTAGGATCGGGGACTTTTAGCATGTTTACTTACTAACTACCCCTAACAATATTCTGAAGTCAAAAATTATCGCATATTTCATGCACGCTACACCCCTCTTTTGAGCACTCATTAACTGGACTATATATTGTGTTAAAAAATTTAAAGTGAATAAGAACTGCAAATTTTAAAAAGTTAAAAAAAATCAAAAATATCTGAATTAAATTTTAAAAATCCGACTCTTAATTTTTTTTTAAATTAAAAAAAAAATCACGGATCCTGTTAAAATGTAATTTTAACATTTTTTCGACAAATAATGAAAGCATTTGAAATTGAGTAACCTTATTGTGTACGTAAGAAAATATGTTTATTATTTTTTAATAGTTAAAATGCTGTATTCATTCATTAAAACCGAAGTTCTTGATTAGAGAATAGCTCAACATGACTGGATGTTGAGGTTTGTTAATTGTTAAAAGGGTTTCAATTTGTTTTACATAAATATACCTATTATTTACTTAAGTAAAACTACTTTACTTCTATACTTTCCCTATCACTTGTATACCGCTTGAAAATTTAGTTCAAAATTATTCCCATATAATAAACTTTTTAGTTTTATCATGATTAGATTAAGAGTGGTTTTAATAATTTCTTATTATTCTTATGCTTACTGGTTACTGGAAGTAAGTTATTCGTTTTATATTTCCCTGTAAATAATTTAATATGCCATTTTCACTTAAAAAAGGAGCATGTTTTTAGAAAACAACTTAAAACGTTCATATGCAGTGTTTTTTAAGTAGGGCAAAGAAAGGAAACCATTATCATTGGTAACGTAAATCAGGGAAATTCGGTGAACTAAATTGGGGAAAAGTCACGGAATTTTCTTTCAGTTCCTGTCGCCAATCTCTGTTCAAAATGTTAAAAGTTTTTTACTGAGGCCGCAAACGCTTGTATTTCAAACAAATAAAAATACAGGAGAGAAATTTAAAATTTCACAACGGAAAACCAAAGCATTCAAATTGGTTTAAGAAAAACTGGTGGAGGGTTTTCCGCAACATTTTTATCCATAGTTTTTTTTAAACAATAAACAAAGATAGGGATGTAAGCAAGAAAGGGGAATGGAGGGCGATCTCTGAACCTTGGCCCTACGTTGAAGAGTTCCCGAACCCCTTTCCTTCCCCTATTGTCATCAAAGATGACCTACAGTTACGTATTTAGAACTTTCGAAAAGACTGCAGGCTAGTTCGCCTGTCTAAGGAGTACCCCTTCCCCGTTATTAAAAATCGTCGAAAATTTCATTTTTAGGACTTTGATTTGGATCAACTATGAGATCCCACAAACCATCTCCTCCCTGTAATATCGCGAATGACCGACTAAAATTTCGTTTTTATTGTTTCAATTTCGGAAAATTCTTCGAGGGAGAGCCCCCTACAATTGCGTTTTTGAAATTTCAATTGCAGAGAATTACCGAAGGAGAGCCTCCGAACCTCTCCTCTCACTGACCTAATCAAAGACCCCCCAAAACCTGCGTGTTAAAATCTAAGTTGGAACATAATGCGGGGGAGCGTACAACCCCCTTCTGTCCCTCCGACACTATTAAATTTAGTTTTAATTTTCATTTTAAGGGCTTCAATTAAAGGATTTGTTGCAAAAAAAAAAAAAAAACATTATGTTGTGGCCATCACTAAACTTTCTTCTATATCTTTTTTATAGTTTTGATTCCTCCCCATGCTTGACGAGAAAGCAATATTCCCAACAAAAACAAAATTAAACACGCCAAAATTTGGCGACCGTCCCAATTTCCGAATTATCGCAACAGCAAAGCAAAGAGAGAAAATTGAAAGTTATTTTAAAAGCCTTGCTTAAATTAATTACAAGCATTCCACCTTGAACTTTTTGCAAGAGCCTCTATTTCCCAGAAAGCCACCAAAGGAAACAAAGATTAATTTGAACCTCCTACAGCCATGCTCGAAAAAAGAAGACCCACAAACACTCAGACAAAAAGGCCTTGAGACGATTGAAAAGTTCTCCCAGGGTAACTTTGTGACTGTCTATACGGACGGCTCATCTGACATATCCCTCAACAAAGGAGGTGCTGGCATTCTCTTCCTCCTTCCAAGTGAAGATAAATTTACACATAAAATCAACACAGGCATAATTGCTTCTAACTTCACCAGCGAACTTCTTGCGATTAAGGAGGCACTCACTTTTTACATGACCAATCAAGAGATCTCAGTCCCAACTGATGGATTGGCAATCTTCTCTGACTCAAAAGCGGCCTTAGAAGCAATCAAAAACGGAGCAACCAACATCACCTCTGCCATAAATGCCCTACTCGAAAACTTGCACGGCGCAATGGAAAATCCTGCATGCTGCAATGGATACCGGCACACGTGAATATTGAAGGGAATGAGTGTGCGGATTCCCTAGCAAAAGAAGGCAGAAACATTGGCAAACCTTGCACCACCATCACGCTAGCAGACTCAAATGCTGTCGCAAAACATAGACTTCTGCCACATACCTTTAAGAAGCCCCTCATCACCGACTTTGATTGCCCCAGAATCCTAACATCTACAATTGCAAGATTAAGAACAAACCACTATAAAGGGATGAAAATTCTTCCCGACAAAACGAGAACTTATATTCCCTGCAAGAACTGCACCGATGCCCAACTGACTCCGGATCACATTCTTGAGTGCCCGACCCTTATCCCACATGTTCTGCAGCTGGGTATGGTGCCACTGGCTTCAGAACTTCGAGAGGTTCTCTACAGCACAGATGCGTTGCAGCTAGCGGACGCAGTCTTGAAGACACACGGAGCCATTTAATTGTCCATGGACACGACAAAAAAAAAAAAAAAATTAATTACAAACACTTATTTGTTAGCAAAGCCAAGACAGCAATAGTTAAAAGGTTATCGTGATTTTCTGGTCATTTTCCAACAATTAAAATCACGTGTAATACGCAGACGACAGTCTATTCGCAACTCCACCAAACTATTAGGACTCGACCGATGCATCGGCCTGGCCGATGCATCGGCGCCGATGGTTCAACAATTTAGCCATCGGCATCGGCATCGGCGGCCGATGCTAACTTGCAGGAAACATCGGCCCATCGGCCTTAAAAAACATCGAAAAGCCGATGGAATTGGCCGATGTTTTTGAAAAAAAAAAGATCTTTGTTGTTTTGCTTTTTAATACAACGTAAAGGGAGTTATTGTTTTCATATAAAATTTTTTACTTAAATTTCAGTATGAATTTCTATTTCAGTCACCCCTGAAAGAGTTATTAATACTGCATTTAGGTACCAAACAAGTTAATTATTGCGTTGTTTCTTGCGGCTGGATGTACGTATGTATCTCTCATAAGTCATAACTCAAAAATGGTAAGCTGTAGAAGGCTAAATTTTCGCATGTGGGGTGTGCGTACGTTCCAGTTGTGCACTTTCCTTTTTGTTTTCGATCGGGTGTTCTAAAAAGCCTATTTACTCATTTTTTGTGGCTATTAATTACTTATTTCAATGGAAAACTAATATAGCGTCTCAGATTGACGATCATTTGGTGATATATTGCCAAATTGGAGACCATGGAAACAAATATGACATGGCGAAACCGGTTTTGTTTCATTTTGTTAGATTCCCGCTGAACCGACGGTAATTTTTAATTTTTGGATATTTGTAATATAAATCACAAAAATGCAGTCTTTTCTGTATCACTTCGGCGGAACTACAAGTTTGGGGCCCGTCGAAATACATTTTGGGGCCCTATTTCTCTATCACAGAAGTTATAGAACATTTATCATAAGCATTTTCCTAACTCCTATACGGTGCCCCTATACCTACGCCTTTGGGGCCTCTCGCGCAATTGCAACATTTGCTAAATTTCGCTACTGCACGTCAAAACAATCTCGGGTGCAAGTTTTAAAAGGGTTTTTCTGCTCAATGTTTATGCTAATTTTGAACTCTATTTTTTACGACTATTTTTTGTATTTCCGAGAACACTTGCGTGCCCCTCCTCCCACTCCCTTAATTTCTGAAATTAAACTCTAGTTGTACTTCTTAGTTGTTTAAAATTAACACCCTTCATAAAATTAGAGATTTTTTTTTTTCAAGTTTTATCTATTGTTTAGGAAGAATTTAGAGTATTAATGCAAGAAATTGATTAAAGACGTTTTGAAAAGTGACATAATTCGGAAATCAAAGGGACTTACGAATTTTTTCTTCAGAAGTGCTGAAGTAGATTCAGAAACTCTTCCGAGGCGTTGGTGGTAGCGGTTCTGTACTAAAAAAATGAGGCCGAAGTTGGGACCGAAGTTTAATGTTGTGAGTTACTCCAAAATCAGAGGGTGACCCCCCCCCCTAACCCACCCTCGTCGTTTCAAGTATTTCTTAAATATTAAGCGATTATTTATTTTGGTCAAGAAATGTCCTTTTGCGTATTTCTTATACTTGTTTCACCTATATTTCGTAATGCGCCATCTTTTTAGCGATCGATATTTTTTTCTGTTGTAAGTAACTATTTTTATGTATTTATATAAAATCAATGAATAAGTTATTTTTGTGTTCATCATATTTTTAATAATATGTTATAGAAAAGTTTCAAGGATTTTCTATTATGCAATTTTTTAAATTTCAGAAAATTATTGATAAATTGAAAAATTTAATTTGAACTTGTTTGTAGTGCTTCATAAAAGATTAAACAATCAAATTGTTCAATATTACGTGTGCAAACATCAGATCAAGTAGCATATGTATTCCGTTATTAACTTGGTGTAAATATTGAGTTTATTTATTGTAGCTGCGTTTTAAGAACCTCGCTCTTTTCATGGCTATTTCTTTTTCCGCAAAATTTATGTCACTGTTATAGCTTTTATGAAAAATGCAAACTTTTCTATTCATAAATTTTAAACAAGTATAAAAATATTCCTATAATGATTTAATATTGTAATTTATCTGCTACCTTTTTTGTTTAATTTGATGACTAAAAAATGTCTACGTGCAATCTTTCCACTTTAATTCCGCAATTTGTTGACGGTTTCATAGTTTTATTCTTTTTTTTTTTTTTGAATGGTTAAAAAAAAATAATTTAATGTTTTCTAACTATGTTTAGTGAACCTAATCCATACATTATTAAAATATTACTGAAATCTTAGTTATATGGTCAATTAAAAGAAAGAAATCAATTGGTTATAGATTGTGCGTAGTACGATCCAAAAGTTCGGGGGACAAGCTGTATAAAACCTTACCCAGGATAGTTTACATTACCGAAACACATCCACCTTCAAAAGGTCACCTTGAGGGACTATGTACTACTTCTGCCAGTGTTCGTATAACTTTTGGAAACACTCCTGGAAGCCATTTTTTGCTACCTTCTGTGATGCAGCTTTATCTTCTCCTGACGGAAGAAAGCGGCGTCCATGCAAATGTTTTTTTGCTGGGAACAGGTAAAAGTCACACGGAGCTAAGTCCGACGAAACGTTATGTTATCTGTTTGTCATATCAGAGTATTGACCAATCGAACCGTGCATCCTCAACATGAAAATCGCCTTCTTCCCCACGATGAAATTAAAGCATCAACGCAAGAGACCTTACAGGAGGTTGCGATAAATGTCTTCCAGGAGTCCTTCTAAAAGCTATACGAACGTTGGCTAAAGTGCATAGTCGTTCAAGGTGACTTTTGTAGATAGATGTACTTCGGTAATGTGAACCATTCAGGGTAAGTTTTTATACAACTTGTCCTCGAACTTTTTGACACATACTACGTACGTATGAGGTTTCAACTTACTATTTCATAGCGTTTTTCAGTGACGCAAGTTTACGCGCATGAAGACATCACAAGAGAATTTGCGATAATTAACTACACACACAGAGAGACACACGCCTACGTGTATGCACAGGTCTACGCACACTCAAGCCTACACATGCATGCGCGCCTACACACACACACAGCTATACACACGTAACCGCCCGGGAGAAGGGGCAGGTTTGGGGGACAGGAGCAGTTTCTAGAAACAATAACTCCAATGAGTAGGGTCCTGTCGCAACTCGTGATTGCGAAAAACATAATTTGAATTAAAAATATCAGAATTCAAATTATTTTTTTTTTTACTTTTTTTTTTTGCCATCGGCCTACGGCATCGGCCATCGGCCATCGGCAATCGGCCTTTTGGGGAAAAACAATCGGCCATCGGCCATCGGCCATCTTTGAACAATCGGCCAACAATCGGCATCGGCCCATCGGCCAAAAAATGCCATCGGTCGAGCCCTACAAACTATAGGGGGCACTGCAGCCACCGTCTAATGGCGGATGAAAAAGGTAAAACAAACGCACGCCGTAGCGTAGAAAATGCTAATAAGTCTAGTAATTTTTGTTTGTATGCATGACACATTTGTTTTATTCTTTTTAAATTAATTTTTAAAGTCTTGTGGATACTCTGGTCCATGTAGAAAGAAATGAGAATTCAAGAAGCATTACTAAACGAACCGCGGCGTTCTATGATCAACGGGTTACCGCAGCGGTTACCATTCTAAGCAGTTGATTGGTTGATTGGAGCACGTGATCGTTAGCTGTCACGTGATTAACTAACCGGTTGCTCCCGGTCGTGCTCGTCGAACGCACTCAATGATTCCTTGCAGGTTCTGCAGAAAAGTCGAACTCAGAACCACTAGACGTTAAATCCCGGTTATCACAAATTTGCCATTTCAACTGCGCTTGCGCGCGGACTTAGCTAGGGACTCTAGCTTTTTGGGCTTTCTGATTCCGTGTTGCTTGTTTATATTTAGGCTGATCTAGAGTCCCAAAAAATTAATGAATGTGATCAGAATATTTTCACAGAGATTTCGTGATATATTATATGAAGCTACGGATATGAACAACTGATAATCTTTATAATATAAAGAGAAAAATGGCGCTTCAATATTTATTGGTTTGGAAATATTTATTTAACATAAACGTGAAACACGTTGCTTACTTCAAAAATGATTGGAATATGAGTACAAAAATCCGTCTTTTGCGATATTTTACGTTAGGCTAAACAGTTTAGTATTATACAGTTTTATTTAGGTTGAGGGTCCGGGTTTGTATTTAAAGTGATGCTGCAATTCTGGTGCGTTCTTGTGAGGTTAAAACTTTGCTGTTATTTTTGTTCCTTTTCATCTTTTTTTGTTGAAAATAATCTTCTTTGAGGTACTACATATTTTTTTGACGGCGAATTTGATTTAGGAAACGATCCTTTAGCAGTGTTTTCAATCATCGAAGGGAGCATTGCGTTGATGGATGATGATGCGAATCCATTAATAATTAAGACGCAAAACTCAATCTTTACCGATTCCTAAAAACTAAATCAGAGAAAGCTTTGCGATTTCTAATTTTATCTGTTGCCATCTCATATTTATTAACAAATTTAAAATGTAATTAATTTTAGCAAGACGTTTGAAATCAGTAAGTCCGCGCGCAATCGTTATGTTTGCTATCGAAAAATTTGCTTCTAATTGAGCAAAATACAGTTTCTCATTAAAAAGGAGAAAAATTAGGCATTTTCATACCAATCCTATCAACGCTAATCTCTACTTTGGATTCAGTCATTTTACTACTAGTAACCAAGACAAACAAAATGTAAAATCAAATTGGTTGTCCGCATTTAGTCCTGTAATAGGTCACCACTGTCGCGGGGTCCAATTGACCGCGAACATGAGAACATATGAAGAATACTTGAATGCAAAATAAAACTCTTTTATTTACAACTAGCAGTACCCGCACAGCGATGCCCGTGCTAAAAATTTAATGGAAGTCCGTTGAATAAAAAAAACTGACGCCCCCTCCCCTTCTGATGTGAAATGATCGTTTTTCTTTGTATAAAATGCGTACACACCTTTTCAAAAAAAAAAACTATTTAAGTTTCTTTGGAATTTAAAACTTTTCGTCAAATCATTAAATTAGATTTACAGTTACTTTAAAACTCTATTTAGCTAGTGAAGCGGTTTTTACTGCAATTTAAAATATTTCGCCAAATAAAAAAAAAAAAAAAAGACATCAAATAATATCTTTCAAATGTAAAAATAATTCCGCAGCTCTATTCGCAACTCCAACGAACTATAGGGGGCACTGAAGTCACTGTCTAATGGCGGAATTGAAAACTAAAACAAACGCACATGGTAACGAAGAAAATGCTAAAAGTGTTGTGATTTTTGTTCGTACGTATGATTTTTTCGCTTTATTCTTTTTAAATTAATTTTCAAAGTCTTGTGGATATTCTGGCCCACGTAGAAAGAAATAAGAATTCAAGAAGCATTACTAAACGTCAAAGATTAATGCAAACTACGTAGTTCGTAGTTCTAAGCAGCTAATTCCACGATGTTGAATTCGATATTTATCAATTCTTGATAAAACTAAATAATAATTGTAGCCTGACAAGAATAACAATTAATGCTAGAAAATTCAATGTGACATTACAAATTGTTATCGAAAGAAGATGATACTTTTTTGCCTTGCTTGGCTAGCGCTTATTTTTTTTTTTCCATTTGTAGCTGAGTTATTTCTCTCGAATTCCCGAATCGGTTCATTTAAAAATTTTCTGTTTCGATTTTTCTAATTTCTGAGTTACGATTTAATTGTGTCACGTTATGCAAATCATCAACAAAATTCTCACGGATATATGGTGGTAGTTTTCTTTTCAGTTGATTGACCATTATTTCTTTTCACTTATCGAATTCTGTAATCTTACTACCATTTTATTCCACTCATGATAAAAATTAAAAATGGTTTAACTAAAAACGCGAAATCTCGCCAAGGCTACTTTGCTCGCACTATACAAAAACTATAACCCTAAACAAATTTGGCGAAACCTTTCAGCTGAGAATAAAAGGAATAAAGTAAATTCTTTCTCGGTTATTCATTTTGTTCTACGATAATATATTCAAGAAAATATTTTGCATACTGTCCCTTCCAACTAAATGCTGCTGTAAAATATGGTAAAGTTAATTAATTTAAGATTTAAAAAAACCCCATATTCTTACAAATTCATACAAAACAATAAAATTTTTTACCTTGTATAACGTTATCCAAGTTTGTTAATCCAGTATTTTCGCTTTCACCAATTATTAAGGAAATAATGAAAACTAACATTATTTTGAGAAGCTCGAGAATACTACTAAGGGACGAATTAATTTCTGTAGCTGAAAGCAAACTAAGACACATCGATTGCGTTAATAAATACTCAGAACAAACTGCCTGTGTTTATTTATTTATTTTTGAAGAGGGTTTAGAATATAAAACAGTTATACATTCTTTATTGCGTATATATAGTCAGGGGTACCGCGATGGTAGGTCACAGCAACCGCCCAGAAAATCCTTATTCGGCCAATTTTGTTTGATTCAGCAAATTTGAAGACAAAATTGCAATGTCGGAATTTTTCAAATGCTCAAATATTTTTTCTCCTCAGATGTACTTGTGTTCATACTTGAATTTAATCTGCGGCAAAAATTGGAGTTCTATTTGATAAATTGAGAATTTCTAACTTCCTAAAAAATATCTTTGGAGTTCCCATGTGTATAGTTATTTTATGTATCATATTTCGGTGAATAACTGACGCACTCCCTTTCGACACGCAAATCAAACATATTCTAAGAGTAAAAAATATCTTACTTGAATTATGTTTAACAGTCAAAATGACGAGCTTCGTAATGCCCCCCCCCCCACCCCCTCCAATAGCAAATAGTTCAAGTTGTTTTTTATTTTAAAAATAAGATATGGAAGCAGACTGCTTCTGTAAAACCGAAATGTTTCTTTTTCTTTCTTATTTTTTTAAGTTAGGACAAAATTAAAACAGACAAAATCAAAAGCCTAATTTTGAAATAAATGACAAAACGAGCGTTATAAACACGCAAATAGTAAAATATGTGTTTTAGGAAACAAAAGAGCACTTTTCGCTGCAAAAAATTATGATCTTCGGCACGTAAAAAACTCGTAAACAAACCTAATAAATGCACAATTAGAATGAAATTGTAAGCATGTGATCACGTTGTGACGGATTTCTAATGTACCAAAGATTACAACTTTTTACATCGATAAAGTGAGTCCTAATTAACTTCCAAAGACGCATCTGAAACCCCCCCCCTTTTTTTTCTTTTTGGTACGTGTGCCTTGTGCATAAATTACATCGAAGTTATCATTTTTTTCGTTGATCTTCATATTATTGAAGTTATTTTATTGAACGATTTCTCGATAGATTTTACTTATCTCACTAAGTAAATTTTAATTTACGTTATTAAAAGTGCTAACTCAGTTCCTTTCGAATACGAAAGAATTTTCTTTAAAATTTTGAAGGCACAGGAAGTCATTTAAATTTATTACATTTTCAGTGTTTTTTTTAAAACTTCGCCTTGTTTTCCGTTTTTTACTATTATTTAGCTTATTATCTGGTATTTATCTATGTATTATTCTGCAGTTTCAATAACAGAAAACATGTCGTTGAGGTGTACTTTACTTTAAAAACATTCCTCTAAGGAACCGTAGCATCCAATTGAAACGCATCACTTCGATAAATAACATGGTTTTCGGGGCAAAGCTTGATAAAAAATGTATTAAGGTTTTGAAATATATGCCTTTTTTTTTTTTTTTTGCTGATGGATAGAAAATAAAAGATTTGCTAGTTAACCTGGTATCGTTTTCAATTAAAAAAGATTGTGTGAATATATTTTTTGCAACAATATAATTTTAGTAGATGTATGTGATATGTGACACGCCGTAAATGTTTCAGCACATTTTTTTTTTCAACATCATACAAGGCAAAAATGAACTATCATTATAATTACTGTCGTATTGCGTACTATAATTTTTGTACTATCTCTGAGTTATAAGTAGAATATTATTTCGTGCATACATTGTCAACTTTATTAATTAATTTATTTATTGAATTTTCTTTCTTTCTTTCTTTATTTATTTTTTGAACTCATTAATCTTGTTTAATTGTTCATTCTTTACTTGTGCAGAATTTTTATTCTAGACTGCACCTAATATGTGATAATTGAAAAAACATGCATGAATATATACGTATGTAGTTGAATTTCATTGAATGCCTTTTCTTTGCTTGAACAATTAGAGCGTAGCCACGGATATCTACGATTTTCAACAAAGCAAATAGAGGAACCAGTATTTGACCTCTAGAACTACTGTTGAAGGACGAATGTTTACTATGTTAGGATAGGGCACGAAGTGTTGAAAATCAAGTCCAACCGCACGTGTTTATGGGTGGACAATGAATGATTTGACCCCACTTGTATTCAGTGGGGAATCAATTTCCACTCAAAGGCGTTTGCTTCCAATATAGAAAGGCTTCTTGCTAATGCCAGCTGCTTTACAATTTACATGCTTGATTGCACCAGAGTTGCTCCATAGTAGTGAATTTTGAAAATCAACTATTTTTTGAACTAGAGATTTTTTCGAAAGTTCACGCATAACGTTAAACTTTTGACACATGTGAATGAAAATTACATATTTTAAATGATGCTACACAAATATATATTACATGCATCAACTTTTACAAAGCCCATTAGTAAAATGCGAATAAGTTTTCGTGGAGAAGGAAAGGAACGGATATCTACGATTTTCAACAAAGCAAATAGAGGAACCAGTATTTGACCTCTAGAACTACTGTTGAAGGACGAATGTTTACTATGTTAGGATAGGGCACGAAGTGTTGAAAATCAAGTCCAACCGCACGTGTTTATGGGTGGATAATGAATGATTTGACCCCACTTGTATTCAGTGGGGAATCAATTTCCACTCAAAGGCGTTTGCTTCCAATATAGAAAGGCTTCTTGCTAATGCCAGCTGCTTTACAATTTACATGCTTGATTGCACCAGAGTTGCTCCATAGTAGTGAATTTTGAAAATCAACTATTTTTTGAACTAGAGATTTTTTCGAAAGTTCACGCATAACGTTAAACTTTTGACACATGTGAATGAAAATTACATATTTTAAATGATGCTACACAAATATATATTACATGCATTAACTTTTACAAAGCCCATTAGTAAAATGCGAATAAGTTTTCGTGGAGAAGGAAAGGAAAAATTTATTATGAGGTTCCTCAATAAAATCTAAATCATGTATGCACTTCATGTAGTTACTTCGCAAATAAAGTAAGCTATAAAGTTGTGAACATAGTTCAGTCTTTACCAAATAAAATCATGCAGATAAATTCACCTGTGTTGTGGGAGGAAGGGGGGGGGGACGTGTCCCTGGCCTTACTCCCCCCTGCCCCTCTTTGCCATCATTAAAAATACAAAGATATTATAAAGAGACGTAGGGACGTTTTCCTGACGATACGGATAACGATAACAAAACTTCAACCCCTCCCTCCCACCTTGTGAATTCCTGATATCCCCTGTATAAACAACAGTACCAGAATCTACCGTACTGTATGCTGCAAAGACGAAGGTCAGCGAGAGTCACCCGTAAATATTATTTCTTTTACAAAATGGTTTTCGTCTTTGGTTTTCATAAGGAAATTTTGCGAGAACTATCGATCGGTTGAGAGTGATCTGTAAAGTAATTTAAAGAAAAAAAAAAGCTTAGTGTGTGAATATGAAAATCAATAAAAAACTGAATTAAACATAGTATATTGTGTTGGAAACGAAATGATTTCCCAGACAATCAATGTAAAAACCGTGTTCTGGCACCGATTCACACTTTGTACCTATGCGTATAATATACATGTGTGTGTGTTGCGAGGGCCCGATTAATATATTGAGAAGCCCTAGGCCAATCCCCTTTTTCAGGGCCCCCAGTAGTCAATCGTTACAATTTTTGCCATTTGGTGCCCTCAAGGGAGAGCCCTAGGACACATCCGAGTTTGCTTATTCAATGATCAGGCCCTGTGTGTTACAGTACCATACAGTGACTTTTGCAGAAACTAGGCAGATTCATGATTCCCCTCCCCACACTCACACTGAATAGTGAAGTAACAAAATAGTTTGTTAGTTTCTTACTTATGCACAGGGTCTGACTAATCCGGGTGCCAGGTCGTTAGAGTGAAATAAAACAAATTTTTTGTCGACCATATGCATCTGAACAAGAAACTAGATTGCACTGAACTTTCCTATAAAATCTAAGAGAAAATGTCGGGCGCCTAAGTATTTTGCCTAGCTCTTAAGATTTTATGATTTTCGTCGGTCTCTGATTATATATGTATCTTGCTTTAGTGCGATAGAAAATTAATTGATTTTTTTAGAACTTAAGCTACTCATTTGTTACCCTTCAAATTTTGGCACACTGGTGAAAGAAAACGGAGAGGCTGACGTCATCATTACCTGTGAAACCAGGGACACGTATTTTTCCACTAAAATTATCTGTAGTTCGTTCGCAAATATTTAACTCAAGCCCTAAACACCTAGGCCCAAGCGTAGGTCCCCTCGAAGTTTATGGCCCTCATTTATTTTCAAAATAATATTTTATGTAACGGAAGATAAATGGAGAACAAAATGCAACAAGGATATTATTGGTTTCTTGTTTAGAGCTTATGTAAAATATGCCCTTTAAATGCAAAAACTAATAAGGTAAAGGCGCCAAGTAGGACCACTTTATGGTTCATTGCCTTTTATTATTTTTATTATACACGTTAAGTTCATTAGTCCAATTCCTTGTTGCGTCGAAGTTTAATAAAATAACTAAGAAAAAAGCAGCCATTTTTTTTTCTTTTCACGTATTTTTCAGTCATTTGTGGTTTTAATTACACATTTGTATAATGAACTATATTGAAGCAAAAATTAAAATTACATTTCAGAGTTGTACGGAGCACTTTTTGTTGCATTCATTCCGGATATCTTTACAACTTTTGCCATAGATTTTCTAATTGAATTTAGAAGTAGGAACACAAATTAAGTGAAAATCAAAGAAACAAAAATGAGTATAAACGTAAATGTGTATTTATAGGTTCTTATAATACATACCAAAATACAAGAACTGCTTAAAATATTTTAATGATGATTGGAACGATTGTGTGTTGTGTAGAGGAGGCAGGATCTGGCCCTCCGGGTCTAGGACTTTACTATGACTTAATCGAGCTCTGGTTTATCGCTTTCAACTATCCTTAATTGCCTTTGAAGCTCAGAAAACATTAGAATTTCGCTCAGAACTTGAGAAATTACAAAGAATAAGTACATTGGCCAAGAAATACCAGCGGATAACTTTATCATATAAACGTAATCAACAGAAACGTCAAAATGCAACTATTTTTCATAACGACCATATTAGTATTAACAGCAACTAGTATTAGTTGCTTGATAAGGCAACTTTTTGATGAACATCTTTTGTCGGATTTTGAAGCAGAAACACGGGCTCTTTTTACCGGCAAAGGCTATATTGTCATTGTATTATTCAGTTTACTCGATGATAATGGAAAGTTTTAGACTCGGAATTACAAGAATAATATGGTAAAAATTAACGTGATTACGATACTGTACTTTTGTAGAATCCAAACTTTGTTTATAGATGCGTTTCTTATTTCGACGATTTTTTGCTTAAATATTCACATTCTACAGCATTTCTTTTTTTCCCCTGTAAGAGATCCTTTTCGCATCTAATTGATTTGGTTTTTTCTTTCATCTTATTTTTTATTTGTTTATCCCTTCTTCATGATATTTTATTTAAAAAACGATCGTAAATTCTATTAGAATGATAAAACTTGTAGGCTCTACTTTTTTTCTTATATTTTGAAAATAAAACGTCTTTTTTTTTTTTTTGTAGTAGGCAAAATATTATTATGGAACAAATTAGTCAAAGCAATCTATTTAGTTATTGCTGTATGTTGAAACTATAAACTTAATTAATATTAAAATATTAAGACATATGATCTCAAAATAGATATAGATAATTGTAAATTTTTCAGAAGTACGAAAACAAGCGAAATATCGTAAGATAAAAAGCCACTGTCGTTCCCAGAAAATGCATTTCTTTCCTTTTCAGATCATAGAATACCGCTGAAGTGGTGACACTCCCAAGTGATCCACCCTTTTGACACTAAACCCTTTTCATCCTGAACCGGCGAATTCCAAAGAGGGGAACGAACACTGCGAGCTCTGCAGTGAAGCCCTCTGCCCCTAGTCTAGGAGCTCGGGTTCCACGGTTTGGGCCACTGCTTCAGTTTCCGAGATATCTCGGGTTCCACGTTTTACTGGATAAGACTGGGATGGCTGGTAAATACAATGTAAACACGCAGTTTTGAAAGTTTTTAGGCTGGATATTTAAAGTCATCTGCTTGAGAAATGAGGAGCGACATTATTTTATGCATATTCTTGCGTGTAACTGGATGAGATAGAATGTGTGAAATATTTTTGGAGAAAGAAAAGTTGGAATTATAGTGCAATGGAAAGAGCTGGTTAGAGGACAGTTGAATATGTAATGTTCAGGAGTTCCAGGTTGACTGCATACACATAATGGTGAGCTAATTAACTTAAATCTGTGTAGATACGCTGGAAATGGTCCATGTGCACTTAGAAATTGTACTTCTACTGGATGTTTGCAGCGTTGTTTTAGTTTTACTTTTGGCAGGAAATCATGAACTCTCCGACCAGTTTCTGCAGTGTCCCAGTTTTCCTGCCAATTTTGAAGAAGTTCAGACCAGAGGAGATATTTGAGGAAAGATTTTGGCAACGGAATTTTATAGACGAATGGATGTGTAAGACTCATTGCTGCGGTTTTAGCTAAAAAGTCGGCTCGTTCATCGCCGAAGTGTCCCATATGAGCTCTAATCCAGTTTAGTTTTATATTTGGGTTTTCTCTGTAGAGAGTTTGAACGTCTCTGACCAACTTTGAGGTATGCATTGGATCCAATATCGCTTTGAGAGAAGACATTCTATCTGAGAATATTGTAGTGCTCGAGATAATATTTTTTGATGCGATATAGTGTAAAGCGTGAAAAATGGAGAAAAGTTCAGCTTGAAAAACTGAATTATTTACAGTTAGTTTGGCTGACCAATCGTAGACAACCTGATTATTGGAGATGTGGGTGAATAATGATGCTGTTCTATCACATATTTTCGAACCGTCCGTGAAAATTCCTGTATGAAGTATTGAAACATTAGGTTCTTCTAGACTAATATACGGAATTGCACACTGTAATTTTGGATGTTCTGTCCATTTTTGGCTGGCTTCTTCAAAGCTATTAGATGAGAAAGTATTATTTGGTGATATTTGAATTGTGGTTTTCCTGATAAATATGTTTCCCAAAGCTAATTTTCGATGAATTGTAAGAGCAATTGGTGGAATACCCGCAAGAACATGCAAAGTGGTATGAGCTGATGTGTTATATGCTCCTAAGACAACAAGGAGGAAATGACGTTGAATAGTTCCTATTTTCTTCAGATCTTTCTGCTTCAAAAATTGACCCCATACTGCAACTCCATAAAGAATTGAAGGCTCTATTACTGTTTGGTATAGCAATCTGCGTAGTTGGATATTTGCTCCACAAGATTTTCCAGAGATGCATTGTAGCTTACTCAGAAGAAGAATTGATTTTTTATGGATTTTTTCCAAGTGTGCTGAGCAACTGAGCTTTTTATCCAGCCTGACTCCAAGATAATCAATTTCTTTGTACCTTTCGATGAAATTGTCGCCAAGTTTTATGATGAGCTGTCGAACGTAGTTTCTAGGTTTAGAAAGAAATAGGGATTTTGTTTTCTCTGGATAAGCTTGTAACTGGTTTTCTTGGAGCCAATCATGCAATCTTCTAAGTGCTTCATTGGCTGAGGACTCGAGTTCATTCCGAGTTGAGGCTGACACTACAAAGATGATGTCATCTGCAAATGCTTGTATATGGACGTTTTCAGGCCATGAAATGTCAAGTAGTGGTGCTAAAACGAGGTTCCAAAGTTCTGGGCCACTACAAGACCCTTGCGGACATCCTTTGGATGGGGTTGCGTTCACCAAAGGGGAACCTGAAAAGATAGTAATATTTCTTCCTGATAAAAAACTCTTGTATAATTCATAAACACCACTTTCGCACTTTGAACGAAGGAGTTGCTGCAATATCGATGTCCATGTTATATTGTCAAAGGCTCCAATTACATCGATTGAAATCAAAAGGGTCAGCCCAGGCCCGTGTCCAGGATTTCGTAAAGAGAGGGGTTTTTGCAGGCCTCCCAGGTCAAAATTCATGCTATTACTAGCAACAGAAATATGCTAGCTTTTGCTATTTTTTGCTTTGTCTGCTAGTTATTCATGCTATGATATGCTTTTTTATGCTAGCAAGCATCACATGCTATTCAGCTAGCATACTCAGTAATAGCATGGCAAGCTATCTACAAGCATCATATGCTTATTTGCTGTTCAAGCTTGTTCAAAAGCATGTAGTGCTACGTAGCTTAATAAGCTATTTTAAGCTTTTTTATGCTAGCAAGTATCACATGCTATTCAGCTAGCATACGCAGTAATAGCATAGCAAGCTATCTACAAGCATCATATGCTTATTTGCTGTTCAAGCTTGTTCAAAAGCATGTAGTGCTACGCAGCTTAATAAGCTATTTTAAGCTTTTTTATGCTAGCAAGCATCACATGCTATTCAGCTAGCATACACAGTAATAGCATGGCAAGCTATCTACAAGCATCATATGCTTATTTGCTGTTCAAGCTTGTTCAAAAGCATGTAGTGCTATGTAGCTTAATAAGCTATTTTAAGCTTTTTTATGCTAGCAAGCATCACATACTATTCAGCTAGCATACACAGAAATAGCATAGCAAGCTGTCTACAGGCATCATTTGCTTATTTGTTGTTCGAGCTTGTTCAAAAGCATTTAGTGCTACGTAGCTTAATAAGCTTTTATGCTACACATACACACACTTATGCCTGCACACAGACACAAACACATATGCCTACATACACACACGCGCGCGTACACACACAGCACTGCATACGCAACACGCACACATTTGCATACACACACACACGCACCCACACACATGCGCCTACACAAACGCACACGCGCATTCATACACACACACGCTGGTGATTGCGAAAAACATAATTTGAATTCAAGATGCCAAAAATTCATTTTTTTTTTTTTTTTGCCCTTCCTGAGGGATTTTTTTTTTTTTTTTTTTTTTTTTTTGCGCTCTATTATATGCCTTCATGTATGCGCCTTCATTTTTTTATGCACCCTCAAACCTGTGTGCCTTCTGTATTAAGGTTGGCGGGGGACCCAAATAGTGTTACTTTTAAATAAATTCATAAGGCCTCGCTGATTGCCTGCTCAAACAGTAGACTTGTCATTCAGGGGTCAACTGCCCCACACTCCTTGACTACGGGAAATTAATGTATCTACATATAATTTAGCGTATTTTTTGCTATTTCTGGTGTAATTTCCATCAAGTACCATACTTTTTGCACCCACCACCCTGAAAAATTCGAAATGACCTCCTATAAGGCAGATGCTTATCCCCAGTTTCTTTCTCGACCCCGATGTAATACTATTGCATAGTTTATGAAAGCAATGGACAGTTCCCAGTCCTCTGATATTTGTTAAGCATTAAAACTTTAATAATGAACATAATTGCATAGAAAAACAAAAATGCATTTAAATGAGCGTCCCAATTGTAGGGACTCTAGTGCTAATAATTTTGACGAGAAAAATTAAAAAAAAATGAATATAACTCATGGAAAGTGAACTGTCAAAGTGTTTTTTTTCATTGGTTTGTTATTTTCACACATTTATAGAACAGCGTTTCAACGTATACAAGCAGAGATTTTTTTAATGAAATTACGCAAGCGCAAAGTGCAAAAATTGTGTACCTTTCATGGCGGGAAATTTGGAAAAGCAAACTGTGATTGGCAACGGCAACATTCCGAGCCGCACCACAGCAACCAGCATGTTTATTTTGTGCACAGGAGGAAATTTGCGCTGAGATAAGTATTCTTTTAAACCTGTTTTTGAAATTTAACTTAATATTGTAATACTTGTTTGTGCTTGTAATTGTTTTTTATGCAAACTCAAGTATCTTATCAAACTATTTTACGTTGTAAGCAAAGCATTGTAGCAAAAATGTTTGTTTCCTTGAGTTCGGACAATCTAACGAGTTGTTTTGTTTCATCTTGTAGTACGGCGCTATTTACTGAAAAGTGTCACTATTTTACTGAAAAGTGTCGATGCTATTTTTTTTTAAATCATATTTTGGATCAGAAAGTTATTGTAATCCATAACGTAGTTATGTAAGCTGCCTTTACTTAATATAGGCATTAGAGTCCTATATTGGATATTCAATCACGTTGCTAGAAATTTCTTTTTTAGTTTTTCGTTTTTAAATTCATTAAAAATCTTGATTTTATTTTATGATTAAAACAAATTAAAGCAAGATTAAGATGCATCAGTTCATCAGCAGCATCAGTACAACTTTATAACAAGTATAAGGTTAGACTCTTAAAAGTTTTAGATTAGCTTTAGTTAGAAACTTCTATATATGTTTACTTCATGTATAATAATTTACCAGTAATTTTGAAATTTAACTTCTGAACATATTTTTGCTTCGTCGTAGACCAAAAATCAACAGCTTAAAATTGAAATTTATCCAGGACAGAATTAACTTTTGTCAAGATGCTTCTTAGTTAGGATTCACTGAATAGTTGGTTAATCTTTCAATATACTGCATATTTGGCAGACAAACAGAATATTTGGTTTGATTGAATACTTTAATAATTCAGTGACGCAATGCGTAGCAAATTTATTTTCAACACTTAGTAAACATATTTTTTCATATAATGAATGAAAGTTTTAACGTAGTTAAAAATTAGTTTGAGTTGTTGCCGTCTAATACTGTCAAACCTGGTTTATAAGAAAGCACTTAAAATTAATTTCTGCTTGGACAAACTGCATTTGAGATCCCTAATCCCGGTCCTACTGTTGATGATTTTCCAAATAAGATGATCTGCTTTAAACAATATGGTTTTAAAGGTCCCTCTGATATTGTTTTAACGAGTTTCAAATGTGCTATCATATTCAAAACAATTTTAACGTAAGAGAAAACACTCAGGTGGTAATTTCAAATTTTATTATTTTCAATTTTTCGTAATTTTTATGACATGTCTATATCTGAGAGTCAGAACAAGGTAACTCACAATATCGTGAGGAGACAGCTAAAATGGTTGTCAAAGATGGAATGCACCTGGTAAGTAATTACAAAGTTTTTTTTAGAATTATATTCACATGACTCGATACAGAATAAGATTCTACATGACAATACACTAATAAACTGAAAATCACAGTTTTTGGACTTATGTCAGTATTATAGCTCTGAGCTACAGATATTTTAATTAATCTTACTTTTTCAAATTCAATTAACTATGAAACAGTAAGCAGAAAAGAAAAAAAAAACTTGGATAATATGGAATATACATAATTATGTACAGTCGGCTAGCAACTTTGTTTTGTATTTGTATGTAAGGTAATTGCAAGATCCTTTATTTATAATGTAACATACTACCATGATTATATTAGCTACATCAAATATTATTCGAAAAGAATTGCAGATAAATATAAACCATTAGTCCTTTACTAGAACAGTTTTTTTTTTAATTTATAATTGCACTAAATATAGATGCATTTAGGATGTTAAATGAAAATTAATTTTTATTTCATAAAAAAGGAAAAATAGATTAACCTTCCTTACATTAAATTGGTATAAAATACAAATGTTGAAATCACAAAATAAATAATATTAGATATTGGGTAAAATATGTTATTCGGTGCACCTATGCTTTTTAGTACGGACAAACTGAGATTTGGCACTTGCACATTATAGTGAATCATAAGGAAAGGGGTAAGGAAAATAAAAATTTGTATTGTTGATATTTAGATATGCAGTAACCATTTAAAAT
The DNA here is from genome assembly GCF_026930045.1 of Uloborus diversus. Classification (NCBI taxonomy): domain Eukaryota; kingdom Metazoa; phylum Arthropoda; class Arachnida; order Araneae; family Uloboridae; genus Uloborus; species Uloborus diversus. The sequence goes on along the minus strand of NW_026557919.1, from coordinate 19,079 downwards.
ATGTAAGTACTGTAGGGCAATTCCACCGTTACGGACGTAACAATCACAGACTTTAAACACTCATAATTTCAATTTGGTTTCATAAAAAGCTACAATTTTTTTCTCTGTTGTATAGTTGGGTGTTATTAATGCTATCAAAAATTTGGGTGCAGATTGCTTTATTAGAAAAAGTAACAAAAATCAAAAACTGCCTGTTACGGACGTAACTCAGAAAACAGCAAAATGTATACATTGTCATACAATTGCCAATATTCCTGTGAATTATTCAGTGATTTCTAAAATTTTCTTTGAAATAGTTGTTCTAGAGATTTTAAGCTTTCTAAAACCATTAAGTTTTCATGGATACTGTTTGTAAAATTTATGATAGAAATTTATATATTTGTTACGGACGTAACAAAAAAATGTTACGGACGTAACATGTCTGATATACTAATTGCACAAAGCAAATAAAAGCTTATGTATACTAATAATTTTTGTTAAGAGAGTGCATTGGTCTAGATTAACACATTATTTTGACCATTTAAGTTACACTTTAATAGTTTTTAAAGATTTGGGGAGGTATGGAGCAGCCCCTGTCCATATACCAAACCACCATGTAAATAAATATAAAATATAAATTGGTGCATCATAAAAAGTGAAATTATCCAAGGGGAAATTAAGCAAAACAAAAGTGGAATTATTCAGTTACAAATAAATTTTTCAAATTTTTAACATGAACATGGAGGGAGAGCGGGGGGGAGGGGGGTCTTCTACAAGGAAGAACTTTTACAGTTTAAGAATTTTCGATGATTTTCTCTATCTCTCAACAAATATATTAACTGCCAAATTTCTTTTAAAGTTCAACGGTTGCCTTTGATTTCTATCGCTTTTTAATAGAATTGGCACGTTTTTGCCAAAGGTGGAAAAAAAACTGTCGAAACTGACATCGGAAAAATGCATTTTGGCCAACATTTGCCTAAGTAATCTTAATCTTGCTTTAAAACTAAATTTGTCTTATCTGAGGATCAGATGTAGCTAGTTTAATATTTAGTATTTTTAACTCTAATCTAATTATGCTTTTTAATTTAAGTTTTAAAACTATAAAATATTCAACGCATCAATGAAACAGTATTCTAAATATTATTTTTTTGTGGAGAGTAAATAACAATAAAAAGTAACTCAGTAACTGGTTTAAACTATTAAACAGGACAAATTCTTATCTCTAAGTTAGTTTTTAAATAAGAAATAATATTAATTTGGCTATGCTTTCAGAATGATAGAAGTTTGAAGAGAAAAACTATAATTAATATCTGTAATATAAATTAAAAAAAAAAAACTTTATTGATAAAAATTACGCACAAAATGCTTTGGATTTCATCGTGTTAAATGATCAAGGAATTTTCACAAAAATCTACTGGGAGAACACTATTTTTTTTTTGTGTCATAGTGCATTGATGGAGCAAAGTTTAAGAAATTAAGGAACCCTCTAGAATATTTTAATGCATGTTATTAAGCATTAATTGCTAATCTAGAATTATTAACACCAATTGAATTAGGATTTGGAGGACAAAAAAAATCTTACATTGAGAGGAACATTTCAGAGCAACAGTAGGATATCTTGTCTTATTCCTAGGATTAGAAGTCTTAATGTTGCTCTGAGGCGACGATGTGTATTTCAATAATTTTAAAAAATGAAATAAAATATCTACTAATATTTATAACATTTTGAAAATCACAGTATCAGAAGTTCTGTTATATCATATTACATGTCATACCCAATATTTTCATTGCCTATCCTGTATTTTTTTTCTTTTTAATTGAAAATATACATGTGTTACGGACGTAACGTACTGCTTTTTGTTACGTCCGTAACAAAACGTTGTTCATTAATGTTACGTCTGTAACGCCATTTTTTTAAAAACTAAAGAAATTCTAATGTTTTAAACTATGGTAAACAATTACTCTAATGAATTGCTAAAAGGACAAAAAAGGATTTCTTTTAATTTTGATTTTTTAGGAAGCAACAACAACTTTTGCTAAATTTTTGTTACGGACGTAACATTGAACTTCATTTTTTAAAAATTTTAGTTGCCTAATTTCATTTTGTAAAAAAATAAATGCGTGTTATTATAGTATTATGTTAATAATTTAAGCTGTACTGCAATTAATTTTGTTTATTTTTATTTTGCTATTAGAAATAAGCGTTCGAAAATGGGGTATTTTTTTCTGATTGTTTTGAAGACCCGACTATCATACTTCCAACTAGGAAAAAAATTTATTATTTAATTTTTATTAAAAAAGCAATGCAATATTCTGAATATACACATTGCAAGCTTTACAATAATGTATAATATAGCAAAATAACTGCAATATGAAATTTTGACCTACTGGTTTCACTTTTGATGGAATTGCGCTGTACACAAGTAAAATACTGTATTAAAATTGAAAATTTAGTTCTTTCAGTCAACCAGTTTTCTGCCAAAATGGAATGTTTCAATGACTTAATGGTTTGAGTTTTATAAGTTACGAAACATGTTAAGATTTTTTTTCTTAGTAACTACTTAATTTAAAGATTAATCATTTTGACTTTTAAAGGGTAGCTATTTCCTAAATTTTCCTTAGCAATTCTTGACAGTTTTCGTGCGTAATTTTTTAAAAAGACTAGCTAGGCTTTGTGTTGAATTTTAAAAATAATGAATATTCTAAAATAACACACAAGTTATTAAAAATATATATTTAGTAAGATCTTTTAATTTAGGAAATAAAACTTTCAAGAAAATATAATTACACGGAATTAGTATTAATGCTCTACTCAAGCTATACATTGTATTATTTATCTTTTAAATAGTAATGAACAAAGTTTTAATGAACAAAATCATCGGGTTACTGCATACACGTGTTTTGGAGTTACAGGAACTCTTTTTCAATGTAAAGTGGTGAGCTTTTGTATGTAAAGACCCAAAACACGGGTATGCAGTTGTCTGCTATTTTTGTGCATTAAAACGTTGTTCATTACTATTTACTTCCCTGCACAAAGGTAGTTATTTCTTATTTATCTTTTAGTTTAAAGCAACTTTTTTTTGCAGCCTTTAAGAACAAAATAAGATGCCTTCTTTGCACTAAGATTTTCAAGTAGGAGAGTGGAATTGCAAGTCCTTTCTCATCACAGGTAAGTGATATTAGTTTTGAAAATATCAGTAGGGGAATGTGGGGCAAAGTAAAATTGTGAAATATTTACCCTGTTTTTAGTACAATATATCTAGTAATATTTTAAAATACATTTAGGCTTCTCGAGTCAGAAAAAGTTATCTCTGAAGGTCAAAGCGTAAGCTAATAAATACAAGCAGTTTTGAGAAATTGGTACTCATTTGGTAATATTTTGTTGTACAGTCAACCTTCGTTTATCGTGGTCAATTCGCTCCAGACTTTACTGCAATAACTGAATTTCCGCGAAGTAGGATTTATTTATAAACCAAATGTTTTTTTCCTAATTAGAGTGCATAAAACCAACTTACGACAATTTAAATAGGTTTTAACATAGTTAGAGCCCCCTAAATATGAAACAGCTCTCTTAATCCCCATCACATTTTCATTACTTTGTTAAAACTAAGCTACACGCACAATATGCAGTTCTTAAACATTACTACTAATCTGTGAAAACAGCTCAACTTGTTCGATGATGAATATGTGCCCCCGTTCTTCCTCTTTACTTATCCTCATTAAAGGTATTATATATACAACTTAAAAAGCTTGTACATTGTGAACACTATATAGAAATGTATGTATTTATCCCCTAACAATACAATGATTTATACTTTCCAGTTAGTGTTGAACGGTTAAAATGAGATAGCGATTCCCTACACTTTCTTCGCCAATTTTGTACCTTCACTCCCTTAACTAGTCCAACTATAGCCCCTCAGAAGAGCTTATCTTACTAAAAGGACATACTTTGTTATTCTTTAGTGGGAAAAAATTTACATTGCATAAAAAAGGATTATTACTATATTTGAAAAAAAAAAAACCCCAGAAAAAATCGCAATGTAGTGAAGCCCCGAAAGTCGAAGCGCAAAGTAGCAAGGGATGACTGTAACTCAAAAATTATTTTTGTAATTTTAAAATGAAATAGTTTTTATTATTAACATTTTTAGTACTACTTGAGGCCTATCAGTGCAGTTTTTACTCAATTATTACTAAGCTTAGTTTTATTTTAAATGTTTTTTCCAATTAATCATGTGCATGCGAGGTAAAGTAGAATAGTTTATTCCATGTACTTATTCATTTCTTTTATCACTTGTATATTAATTTACAAATAAATTCATATGCATTCCTTTGCATAAAAATTCACTACTTTAATCATTCATTTACATATTGACTTATTAAAGCATTATTTTATTTGCTCGTTTATTGTTTCGCATGTATTAATCAACTTTAACCCCGCCTCCCTCTGCCGCACCACCGTCGACCAGCCGCCTCACGGTGCTGCTCCTCTAGCGAAAACCGTCTCCAGGTTGCGTCCATATCTTACACACACACGCCTACACACACTCATGCCTGCACACTGACACAAACACACATGCCTATATACACACACACACACGAACGCCTACACACACACACACATGCGGGTACACACACAACACGCGCACACACATGCGTGCATACATACACACACACCCACCCACACACATGAGTCCACACAAACACACGCATACACTCTCGTGATTGCAAAAAACATAATTTAAATTCAAGATGCCAAAAATTCAAATTACTATAATTTTTTTGTTTATTCTTTCACTATCTCTTTATTAATTTATTAATTATTTTAGTTAATCATTTATTTAACCCAAAATGGTGTTGATAATCAGATAGAAAATATTTCAGACAAAAAATATTTTATTTTTCACTTTGCCCCTTGATAAAAAAAAAGGGGGGGGATTCTTTATGTGCTGTAATTTTTGAAACAAATTTCCAATTTGCAACAAGTAAGTGATTTTAACTCTTACACTTTGCCCCACATTCCCGTACTTCAAACTTAAGACACCACTTATTGTATGATGGTTTGCAAAAAAATTTGTCAAGTGTGACTAGATAGCCTTAATATTCCAAAGCAAACAAATGAAATTGTTTGCTCACCGAACATACATACTACAAAATTAATTGCTTCCAGTTCATCAACCACATCTCTGTTGTCAAGCTTAAGCTGCAGTGAATTAGTTATTGTTTTATGGCATTTGTATTGTAACAAGTTGGTGTTGTTCGAATTCTCGTAAATTCCCCTTTTTTCTAAAAAGAAAAAGCTATGTTTTGATACAATTTTCTAGGGATTTACCAAACACCTCAGTGTGCTGAATACTGATAATAATATAATACAGCCGGACCTCCATATATCCAAGTATGAACTTACGAAGAAAAGATTCCATTTATAGAAATTTAGAAGCTTAATTTTATTAGAATTACTACTAAAACATTAAAGTTCAATCTAATTTTTCTGGAAAAACTACATTACTCATTTATTTGTGAATTATATTACATAAAAGTTAATGATTTAAAAAAGAAAAACAATAAGAAACTTTCTTTTTTTATTGTTTTTAAATAAACAGTATTCCAGACATTGGATAAAATCATCATAGCTGTATTCCTTAAAAAGAAAAGAAAAAATTTATGAATAGCCAATTTTACCAACAGTTCACCAAAGAAATGTTTGCATTTATTGAATCCTCTACTTCATTAGAAATATTTTTCGAAAATTGAAGTCCAGAACCTGTAGTCAGAGACACCTCCAACATTTCATTTTTGATTAAATTCAAAAAACTGCATTTTTATCCCTTCCCCTTCTGTTTTGCAAGGAGTTATGGCTTTTTCAAATACTTAACTATTTCTGTGTCCATTAAGAGGTTTTTTTTCTGCAAAATTTTAATATCTCTTAAGCAAATTTGAATCTTTCCAGTGTGTTCAAGTTAAACTTGAGATTTCCTACTGTAAAATTAAATAGTTTTTTCATTTGAATCAATGCATCAAGTTGTAAAGTAAAATGCAGTTGTACTTTACTAATCAAAATCATATATTTTTTTAAAGTTAAAATTTTTAAAATGTTTTTTTGGTTTAAGTGGGTTTTTTTTCCATTCCCTTTCAAAAATTGCATTCATATTTTTTTTTAAATTAGAGGGAAGGAGAGAATCCCATCCAATCAAATCAACTCTAACTACCCCCCCCCTCTTTGTTCCCTTTATATAAAATCAACTCTAACTACCCCCCCCCCCTCTTTGTTCCCTTTATATACATGCGTGCGTGTGTGTGTGTGTGTGGAAAAACTAACCCAACTGTCATGAGTATTTCCTGTTTCATTCATTGACAAAAAATGTTTCATTCAAATGTTTAGAGTGGTATTAGTTTTGCAAAATGTATTTTAAAAACTAGCAAATTTGCCACTAAATATAAGTTTTTTTTTTCTTTCCAGGAATCAGGACTTCTAATCAGAAAAATAGCTCTTTTAGTCCTTTTTTTAATTTTAACTTTCTCCTTTTATTTCTAACTAGCAGTACCCGCACCGCGATGCCCGTGCTAAAAATTTAATGGAAATCCAATGAATAAAAAAAAATTTACGCCTGCTCTCCCTCTGATGTAAAATGATAATTTTTCTTTGTATAAAATGCGTACACACCATTTCAAAGAAAAAAAAACCTATTAAAGTTTCTTTGGAACTTAAAACTTTTTGTCAAATCATTAAATTATATTTACAGATACTTTAAAACTCTATTTAGCAAGTGAAGCGTTTTTTTTTTTTGCAATTTAAAACATTTCGCAAAATAAACAAAATAAGACATCAAATAATATCTTTCAAATGTAAAAACTACCAAAATATCACGAAACAGGCAATGACTTCGTTCAAATGTTGACGAGTAGAAGCAATTTTCACCTCTATCATACCTTAACGGGCAACTTTCTAGCTTAGATATAAAAATTGATACAATTAAAGCTAAAAAAAATGCAGAAGTTGGCGCCTGCAACTTTCTGATATTTAGTCAGAGCCTGAACTCATTCTTTGGGCTTCTTACCCTTGGAAAGGATAAGATTTGAAAACTTTCTGTTGGTTGGTGTCGACATGTGCGTGGTGTACACGTGATGTGTGAAGGGTTAAACCCCACGTAGATATTTTGCGAAACTGATTGATCGTCACTGCATTTTATTTAACTATTAACAAGTGCTGTGATACTTAGTAGTATTGTATTTTCTTTAAAAATTTTTCAATTATACTTCAAGAATATAATATTTGCCATTATACTTTTTTAAAATTTACTTCAAGATATCATGTTAGGTATTCAACTTCTCTTAATAGCCAACTTAATGTAATAATATATTTTAATACTAGTTGAAATTTGTATGTTTCCCACCAGTACAGTTTTAGTTCAATAACTTTTGTGGCATTTTTCTTCATTTGTATAATATTTTTCCAACTTGCATGTCTGTCTGGAGGGGCACATTTAAATGGTAGTTTATGTACAGGTAAGGACTTATGACCAAACCCAATCCTCCACGTTAATTCTGCCTCCTTTGGTGCATACTAGGTGAGTCAACTCTCTTGGGCAAAACTTTAAGGCAGGTCAGATGGGAGGGTAAAGAGTAAGAATCTTATTCAACATATGGTCACAAGTGCAATGCTGACGCGCTACATGCACACAGAGCTAGAAACTGATGGATGCAAAAGGAGTCTCAAGTTTATTACACAAAGAAAATTTTACGTAAGAGTTTTGATTTTAAAAAAAGGTTTAGAGCCAGGCCGTGATCTATAAATTTTGAGGCCCCCTGCAAAAAATCAGCAGGACCCCTAACCGCCTACTGGTTTTCTGTGCCATTAGGGGCTGCTGGCACTTTTAGTGCCCCTCCACCCTTGTGGGATCTGCAAGTAGTTAGAAGTTACGACCTGTAGTATCTAAAATGTGCTGTCCCAACAAAAGAGCAGCAATAATAAAAGTTTATTCAAAATGGCTTGTTAGTGCGATATTAAGTGCTTTGTTATTGCCACACATGTATTACAGCTATAGGCTATAAATTTCAGCCAACTACTTTAAACCTTTCTTGAAAGCTAAAGTGTTGTGTAAAATCTTCTTTATGTAATGTGTGTGTGTGTGAATTTTACCGGTTTTGCTTCCATCAGTTTTTCCAGCTTTGTGTGGATACAGCTCATCAGCCTTGTGCGACCATAGCTTCCTACGTGATTCATGCTTTTTATCCTCCCCTCTGTACCCCTTAAAGTTTTGCTCGAGAGTTTCGACTCACCCTGCATGTATAAATTTTTGGGTGTATTTGGAAGTTTAAACTCAAATAAGGTGTGGGTTTATTTAATAACCTTGCAGTCAGTGTGATAACCATATTATGATAATGTCCTCATGAAATTTGTTCATTTTATAGCATCTCTGTAATATTATATTGGGTTTAGTATTTACTTTGTGTGAAATTTCAAAGATATTTTACATCCACATTCAAAGCATATTAATACATATATTTTTGTACCTAAAAGTAGATAAAAGGCTTAAGTGATCCTAAAAGAAACCTTTAAATTCAAGTCATGAAATTTTTGGTGTGAAACATTGTATGCAGGGTCTATACACTATTCAATTTTCGGGCCCCTTCCAAAATTTAATTCTGTATCTGCCCCCTGCTGACATATCCAGGGCATGTAAAATTTTCGGTGTGGCATGAATCTTTGTAGTTTTTGATCAAAAATTTCTTTAAAAACTTGATTATTTCATATTTTATTGAAAAGTTACTGTAGCTCAAAATCGATTGCAAATGGTACCGCTAAAATCATATTTGGACAAATAAAAATCATTAGTCATCATATAAAGCTGTTAAATTATTTTTTTGTCTGATTAATGCTATACGACACATTCAAATGTTTTTATTCATATACAAAAGTAAAACCTGGGTATGTATAAATTTAATTCCAGCATGTATAAACATGCCTGGCTGGGCATGTAAAATTGTTAATGCTTTTCTAGCCCTGCATTTCAAGTTCTTGGTGTTCTGAGAAAATACGCCAGTTGTCTTAGAGTGATTTTTTACCATTTTAGGCTATTTTGTGTGTACACTTTTGTTCAAAGGTAGTGAAAAGCACTTATTTTTGCAGGTTGTAGATTTCACAAAAGGAAGATATTGTGATTTTGCCAATTTCATTTGAACAGAACCAAAAGTTGATCATATACAAACAGTTGAAATACGTCCAAAACTTAAATCTTTGGATTATGACTGGCTAGCAAAAATTAATGCCTTGCAGAAAATTCTAAGTTCTCGCTAAGATGTGAAGTTAATGCTCATTTTGTTTATGGGCTATAAATATTGTAACTTCTTTTAAGTTGCACTATATATGATGTGGGTTCAAAATATGTCTCACTGCAGTGTAATGTTCTGCATTAGTTTGAGGCGTTTCAAAGTGCTACGTTAGAAATCCTTTATTGCTTTATTTTATTTGTTTTGTTATTTGTTCATTTTTTTTTTTTAGAGCAAAATGAGAAAATATCTACTGAAAAGAGGGAAGGACTCCTCTGGAATTGAGACCGAGATGAAGAGAAGGAACAAATATTTATCCGATAAAATTCAGAATCTGCGTTACAATAAAGTTTAATTGAATAAATTTGATTTTAAGTGTTCTTTGTACTTTTATTTTCCTATTTATTGCATGCCATTTTTATTTAGCGCTGGAGAGGTTAGTAATTTATTATATAAGTCTGAAATGAATTTTATAATAACCTCGGTGAAAGACACTTGTTTAATGCTATAAAAGTGAAAAATTAAACCAACAGTGGGTGGTAAGAAGGTAGCTGGAGTAGCAGAAATTAAAGCAAGACAAAAGGTAGAAATCAAGCTAGAAAAGCAACAGATGGTAGAAACTATGGTAGACTAGCAACAAATAAAAGCAGTGTGTGCTAGAAATCTTGCTATAAAAGCAAAAAATAAAAGCAGCATGTGCTAGAAATCTTGCTTTGCAAGCAGGAGAAAAAAGCAACGTATGCTAGAAATCTTGCTACAAAAGTCAAAAAATAAAAGCAACGTATGCTAGAAATCTTGCTAGAAAAGCAAAAATAAAAAGCAACAGATGCTAGAAATCTTGCTAGTCTAGCTTAAAAATAAAGCAACAGATGCTAGAAATCTTGCTAGAAAAGCAAAAAATAAAAAGCAACAGATGCTAGAAATCTTGCTACAAAAGAAAAAATAAAAAGCAACAGATGCTAGAAATCTTGCTATAAAAGCAAAAAAATAAAAGCAACATATGCTAGAAATCTTGCTACAAAAGCAAAAATAAAAAGCAACAGATGCTAGAAATCTTGCTAGACTAGCTTATAAATAAAGCACCCTGTGGTAGAAATCTTGCTAGAAAAGCAAACAATAAAAGCAACACAAGCTAGAATTGGTATGCTTTAAAGCATGAAAAGTGTTCCAAAACACTGCATGGCATGCTAGTAAGTTTGCTAGAAAAAGCAAAGATTTTTGCTAGTTTATGCTAGTTTTTCTTGCTAGAAATTAGCATGTGATGCTATAAAGCAAACAATTTCTAGCATGAATTTTGACCTGGGTACTTACCTACCTACCTACATACATACCTACCTTCCTACCTACCTACCTATCTACCTACATACATACATACCTACGTACCTACCTACCTACATACATACATACATACATACCTACGTACCCACCTACATATATCCTACCTACCTACCTATCTACCTACATACATACATACATACATACCTACGTACCTACCTACCTACCTACATACATAAATACATACATACATACATACATACATACATACCTACGTACCAACCTACCTGCATGCATGCCTGCCTGCCTGCCTACTTGCCTACCTACCTAACTACCTACCTACATACATACATACATACATACATACCTACGTACCTACCTACCTACCTACATACATACATACCTACGTACCAACCTACCTGCATGCATGCCTGCCTGCCTGCCTGCCTACTTGCCTACCTACCTACCTATCTACCTACATACATACATACATACATACATACCTACGTACCTACCTACCTACATACATACATACATACATACCTACGTACCGACCTACCTGCATGCCTGCCTGCCTGCCTACCTACCTACCTACCTACCTACCTACCTACGTACCTACCTACATACATACATACATACATACCTACGTACCTACCTACCTACCTACATACATAAATACATACATACATACATACATACATACCAACCTACCTGCATGCATGCCTGCCTGCCTGCCTACTTGCCTACCTTCCTACCTACCTAACTACCTACCTACATACATACATACATACATACCTACGTACCTACCTACCTACCTACATACATACATACCTACGTACCAACCTACCTGCATGCATGCCTGCCTGCCTGCCTGCCTGCCTACTTGCCTACCTACCTACCTATCTACCTACATACATACATACATACATACCTACGTACCTACCTACCTACATACATACATACATACATACATACCTACGTACCGACCTACCTGCATGCCTGCCTGCCTGCCTACCTACCTACCTACCTACCTACCTACCTACGTACCTACCTACCTACATACATACATACATACATACCTACGTACCAACCTACCTGCATGCATGCCTGCCTGCCTGCCTGCCTACCTACTTACCTACCTACCTACATACATACCTACCTTCCTACCTACCTACCTATCTACCTACATACATACATACATACATACCTACGTACCAACCTACCTGCATGCATGCCTGCCTGCCTGCCTGCCTACTTACCTACCTACCTACATACATACCTACCTTCCTCCCTACCTACCTATCTACCTACATACAAACATACCTACGTACCTACCTACTTACCTACATACATACATACATACATACATACCTACGTACCTACCTACCTGCATGCATGCCTGCCTGCCTGCCTGTCTGCCTACCTACCTACCTACATACATACATACATACATACCTACGTACCTTCCTACCTGCATGCTTGCCTGCCTACCTACCTGATTACCTACCTACCTACCTATCTACATACATACATACATAAATACATACATACATACCTACGTACCTACCTACCTACATACATACATACATACATACCTACCTACGTACCAACCTACCTGCATGCATGCCTGCCTGCCTACCTACCTACATACATACATACAGACATACATACCTATGTACCAACCTACCTGCATGCATGCCTGCCTCACAGCCTGCCTGCCTGCCTACCTACCTACTTACCTACCTACCTACCTACATACATACATACATACATACCTACATGCCTACATACCAACGTACCCACCTACATACCTACCTACATACATACATACATACGTACATACATACGTACATACCTACCTACATACATACGTACATACATACGTACATACCTAACTACATACATACATACCTACAGACATACATACCTACAGACATACCTACCTACCTATGTACCTACATACATACATACCTACATACAAACATACCTACACACCTACCTACTTACCTACATACATACATACATACATACATACATACGTATCTACCTACCTACATACATACTTAAATACATACATACCTACGTACCAACCTACCTGCCTGCCTGCCTACCTACCTACCTACCTACCTACCTACCTACATACATACATACATACCAACCTACCTGCATGCATGCCTGCCTGCCTACCTACCTACCTACCTACCTAACTACCTACATACATACATACATACATACCTACCTACTTACCTACCTACCTACCTACCTACCTACCTACCTACCTACCTACCTACCTACTGTATGTATGTATGTATGTATACATACATACATACATACATACATACCTACGTACCAACCTACCTGCCTGCCTGACTACCTACCTACCTACCTACCTACCTACTTACTTACCTACCTATCTACCTACCTACCTACATACATACATACATACATACCTAGGTACCAACCTACCTGCATGCACGCCTGCCTCACAGCCTGCCTGCCTGCCTACCTACCTACCAACCTACCTACCTACCTACATACATACATACATACCTACATACCTACCTACTTACCTACCTACCTACCTACTGTATGTATGTATGTATACATACATACATACATTCATACCTACGTTCCAACCTACATGCATGCATGCCTGCCTCACAGCCTGCCTGCCTGCCTACCTACCTACCTACCAACCTACCTACCTACCTACATACATACATACATACCTACATACCTACCTACTTACCTACCTACATACCTACCTACTTACCTACCTACATACCTACCTACCTACATACATACATACATATCTACCGACTTACATACATACATACATATATACATACCTACCTACCTACATACCTACCTACCTACATACATACATACATACACACATACATACGTACCAACCTACCTGCATGCATGCCTGCCTGCCTGCCTACCTACCTACCTACCTACCTACCTACCTACATACATACATACATACATACATACATACCTACGTACCAACCTACCTGCATGCATGCCTGCCTGCCTACCTACCTACCTACCTACCTACATACATACATACATACATACATACATACCTACGTACCTACGTACCTACCTACATACATACATACATACATACATACATACATACCTACGTACCTACCTACCTACATACATACATACATACATACATACCTACGTACCAATATACCTGCATGCATGCCTGCCTGCCTGCGTACCTACCTACCTACATACATACATACATACATACATACATACCTACGTACCTACCTACCTACGTACATACATACATACATACATACATACATACCTACGTACCAATCTACATGCCTGCCTGCCTGCCTGCCTGCCTACCTACCTACCTACCTACCTACTTACATACATACATACATACATACATACCTACGTACCTACATACCTACCTACCTACATACATACATACATACATACATACCTATGTACCAACCTACCTGCCTGCCTGCCTGCCTGCCTGCCTGAATACCTACCTACCTACCTACATACATACATACATACATACATACATACGTACCTACGTACCTACCTACCTACATACATACATACATACCTACGTACCTACCTACCTACCTACATACATACATACATACATACATACATACATACCTACGTACCTACCTACCTACCTACATACATACATACATACATACCTACGTACCTACCTACCTACCTACTTACATACATACATACATACATACATACCTACGTACCAATCTACCTGCAGGCATGCCTGCCCGCCTACCTACCTACCTACCTACATACATACATACATACATACATACATACCTACGTACCAATCTACCTGCATGCATGCCTGCCCGCCTACCTACCTACCTACCTACCTACATACATACATACATGCATACATACCTGCGTACCTACCCACCTACCTACATACATACATAACTACGTACCTACCTACCTACCTACATACATACATACATACATACATACATACCTACGTACCAATCTACCTGCATGCATGCCTGCCTGCCTACCTACCTACCTACCTACCTACATACATACATACATACCTACGTACCTACATACATACATACATACATACATACATATATACCAACCTACCTACATACCTACCTACCTAAATACCTACCTACCTACCTACATACAAACATACATACATACCTACGTACCTACCTACCTACATACATACATACATACATACCTACGTACCTACCTACCTACATACATACATACATACATACCTACATACCTACCTACCTACATACATACATACATACATACATACATACCTACATACCAACCTGCCTGCCTGCCTACCTACCTACCTACCTACCTACCTACTTACATACATACATACATACATACATACATACATACCAACCTGCCTGCCTGCCTACCTACCTACCTACCTACTTACATACATACATACATACCTACGTACCTACCTACATTCATACATACATACATACCTACGTACCTACCTACCTACATACATACATACATACCTACGTACCAACATACCTGCCTGCCTGCCTACCTACCTACCTACCTGCATACATACATACATACCTACGTACCTACCTACCTACATACATACATACATACATACATATATACCAACCTACCTACATACCTACCTACCTACATACCTACCTACCTACCTACCTACATACATACACACATATATACATTCTTGCCTGCCTTTCTGCCTACCTACCTACCTACCTACATACATACATACATACATACCTACGTACCTACCTACCTACATACATACATACATACATACCTACGTACCTACCTACCTACATACATACATACATACATACATACATACCTACCTACCTACCTACTTACATACATACCTACGTACCTACCTACCTAATTACATACATACATACATACATACATACCTACGTACCTACCTACCTACATACATACATACCTACGTACCCACCTACATGCCTGCCTGCCTGCATGCCTGCCTGCCTGCCTTCCTACCTACCTACCTACCTACCTACTTACATACATACATACATACATACCTACGTACCTACATACCTACATACATACATACATACCTACGTACCAACCTACCTGCCTGCCTGCCTGCCTGCCTGCCTGCCTTCCTACCTACCTACCTACCTACCTACTTACATACATACATACATACATACCTACGTACCTACATACCTACATACATACATACATACCTACGTACCAACCTACCTGCCTGCCTGCCTGCCTGCCTACCTACCTACCTACCTACTTACCTACATACATACATACATATATACCTACGTACCTACCTACATACATACATACATACCTACGTACCTACCTACCTACCTACCTACCTACATACATACATACATACATACATACATACCTACGTACCTACCTACCTACATACATACATACATACATACATACCTACGTACCTACCTACCTACATACATACATACATACCTACATACCTACCTACTTACCTACCTACCTACCTACCTACTGTATGTATGTATGTATACATACATACATACATTCATACCTACGTACCAACCTACATGCATGCATGCCTGCCTCACAGCCTGCCTGCCTGCCTACCTACCTACCTACCAACCTACCTACATACCTACCTACTTACCTACCTACATACCTACCGACTTACCTACCTACATACCTACCTACCTACATACATACATACATATCTACCTACCTACATACCTACATACATACATACATACATACATACATACATACCTACGTACCAACCTACCTGCATGCATGCCTGCCTGCCTGCCTACCTACCTACCTACCTACATACATACATACATACATACATACATACATACATACATACCTACGTACCTACCTACCTACATACATACATACATACATACATACATACCTGCGTACCTACCCACCTACCTACATACATACATAACTACGTACCTACCTACCTACCTACATACATACATACATACATACATACATACCTACGTACCAATCTACCTGCATGCATGCCTGCCTGCCTACCTACCTACCTACCTACCTACATACATACATACATACCTACGTACCTACATACATACATACATACATACATACATATATACCAACCTACCTACATACCTACCTACCTAAATACCTACCTACCTACCTACATACAAACATACATACATACCTACGTACCTACCTACCTACATACATACATACATACATACCTACGTACCTACCTACCTACATACATACATACATACATACCTACATACCTACCTACCTACATACATACATACATACATACATACATACCTACATACCAACCTGCCTGCCTGCCTACCTACCTACCTACCTACCTACCTACTTACATACATACATACATACATACATACCTACATACCAACCTGCCTGCCTGCCTACCTACCTACCTACCTACTTACATACATACATACATACCTACGTACCTACCTACATTCATACATACATACATACCTACGTACCTACCTACCTACATACATACATACATACCTACGTACCAACATACCTGCCTGCCTGCCTACCTACCTACCTACCTACATACATACATACATACATACATATATACCAACCTACCTACATACCTACCTACCTACATACCTACCTACCTACCTACCTACATACATACACACATATATACATTCTTGCCTGCCTTTCTGCCTACCTACCTACCTACCTACATACATACATACATACATACATACCTACGTAATTACCTACCTACATACATACATACATACATACCTACGTACCTACCTACCTACATACATACATACATACATACATACATACCTACCTACCTACCTACTTACATACATACCTACGTACCTACCTACCTAATTACATACATACATACATACATACATACCTACGTACCTACCTACCTACATACATACATACCTACGTACCCACCTACCTGCCTGCCTGCCTGCATGCCTGCCTGCCTGCCTTCCTACCTACCTACCTACCTACCTACTTACATACATACATACATACATACCTACGTACCTACATACCTACATACATACATACATACCTACGTACCAACCTACCTGCCTGCCTGCCTGCCTGCCTGCCTGCCTTCCTACCTACCTACCTACCTACCTACTTACATACATACATACATACATACCTACGTACCTACATACCTACATACATACATACATACCTACGTACCAACCTACCTGCCTGCCTGCCTGCCTGCCTGCCTGCCTACCTACCTACCTACCTACTTACCTACATACATACATACATATATACCTACGTACCTACCTACATACATACATACATACCTACGTACCTACCTACCTACCTACCTACATACATACATACATACATACATACATACATACATACCTACGTACCTACCTACCTACATACATACATACATACATACCTACGTACCTACCTACCTACATACATACATACATACCTACATACCTACCTACTTACCTACCTACCTACCTACCTACTGTATGTATGTATGTATACATACATACATACATTCATACCTACGTACCAACCTACATGCATGCATGCCTGCCTCACAGCCTGCCTGCCTGCCTACCTACCTACCTACCAACCTACCTACATACCTACCTACTTACCTACCTACATACCTACCGACTTACCTACCTACATACCTACCTACCTACATACATACATACATATCTACCTACCTACATACCTACATACATACATACATACATACATACATACATACCTACGTACCAACCTACCTGCATGCATGCCTGCCTGCCTGCCTACCTACCTACCTACCTACATACATACATACATACATACATACATACATACATACCTACGTACCTACCTACCTACATACATACATACATACATACATACCTACGTACCAACCTACCTGCATGCCTGCCTGCCTGCCTGACTACCTACCTACCTACCTACCTACCTACCTATCTACCTACCTACCTACATACATACATACATACATACATACCTACGTACCTACCTACCTACATACATACATACATACATACATACCTACGTACCAACCTACCTGCATGCATGCCTGCCTGCCTGCGTACCTACCTACCTACATACATACATACATACATACATACATACCTACGTACCTACCTACCTACCTACATACATACATACATACATACATACATACATACCTACGTACCAATCTACATGCCTGCCTGCCTGCCTGCCTGCCTACCTACCTACCTACCTACCTACCTATCTACCTACCTACCTACATACATACATACATACATACATACCTACGTACCTACCTACCTACATACATACATACATACATACATACCTACGTACCAACCTACCTGCATGCATGCCTGCCTGCCTGCGTACCTACCTACCTACATACATACATACATACATACATACATACCTACGTACCTACCTACCTACCTACATACATACATACATACATACATACCAACCTGCCTGCCTGCCTACCTACCTACCTACCTACTTACATA
>NW_026557918.1:0-56160 GCF_026930045.1 Uloborus diversus | reverse complement strand
GATTGGTAAACGAACTTGAACGATATTTGCGCTCGGCCCATTGCGACTGTCCTGCGGATGTTCGAGACAACCTGGCACTCAACTGCTACATCGACGGGGTTCGAGATCCGGATATCCAGAAAGCTCTACGGATGGCGGATGTCAAAGACCTGAATTCTGCTGTTGTGTATGCGATGAGATACGAGGCCGCCCAAGAAGCAACCCGTGTGGATCGCCATCTAATCCGGACTCAGGAAGCTGATGAGTCTGATTCCAGGTCGTCCCACCTCGCTGAACTTGAGAGACAACTCGGTGACTTGGCAAGACATCTGAGCACCATAACAGCCCAAAAGAAACAAGAGCAGAAGTGCTGGAAATGCGGTAGTGAAGGACACCTGCGAAGGAGTTGTCCGGCTCGCCAAGCTACGCGAGGGAAGGAAATCACCATCACCAGAGCTCTGCAGATTTCCTCTTCTAGTAGTAGCAGTGATGGACTTTTCATTTACGCACATGTAAATGGGAACCCCTGCAGACTGATTGTCGACACTGGAGCCAATGTGACAATCATTAGGACAGATGTGGCTCGTGAATTTGGATTGAAACTGCTGTGGACATCGCCACGCGTAAGTCTCCAGACTGTGACAGGTGACAAAATCGAGATTGACGGTAAAGTGGACTTGGAAATAGTGTTTGGGAATGCCACCTACCATCATACGGCATTCGTCGCTAATATCACGGACCCCTTCATTCTCGGATTGGACTTTTTGAAGAAATATGACTTCACTCTCGACTTCAAGACTAATGAGCTGCACTTGATGAGAGAAGACATAGCCGTTTTCCCTGCAGAAAGTGATGTAAAATCCGCTCATCAAATAATAGCCCAAACAGATTTATCGATTCCCGCAAGGTCAGAATCATTAATACCTGGCTCTCTTGGAGAAAGCAATAGTTTTCGATTTGGACTCATTGAATACCCTAACCTAAGCAATAACCTAAAAGGAGTGCTGGTAGCATCTACACTTGTGGACCTTTCTAAGGATGTAATTCCTGTAAGAGTCGCCAACGTAAGTGAAAGGCCAAGGAATATCCGGAAAGGTGAAGTGTTAGCAACTTGTACTCCAGTAAACTGCAGCATTAGAAGAATCCATTCCCCCGAGACTGTGTCTTCTGAGTCCTTGACATCGAAGTTAATTGGGAGTGCGCCATTATCGAAAGATCAAAGAACTGCTGCGGAACAATTGGTGGAGGACTTCAAGCATCTATTTTCATCTACATCGGAGGATGTGGGCAGGACGAATTTAACGCAGCATAGGATCTGCACTGGAGAACACCTCCCTATTAAACAGCATCCAAGACGGCTACCGTTCGCCAAGAAGGAAGAGGTTGAGACCCTCCTGAAAGAGATGAAGGAGAATGATGTAATCGAACCTTTATCCAGTCCTTGGGCCTCTCCCATCGTCTTGGTCCGAAAGAAAGATGGCTCCACCAGATTTTGTGTCGATTACCGACGGCTGAATGAAATCACCAAGAAAGACAGCTACCCTCTTCCACGGATAGACGACACCTTGGACACTCTTTCCGGACACAAGTGGTTTTCGACCCTGGACTTGAAGAGTGGCTACTGGCAGGTTGAAATACACCCTGACGACCGAGAGAAGACAGCGTTTACAACTGGACAAGGCTTGTGGCAGTTTAAAGTGATGCCCTTCGGCCTCTGCAATGCACCAGCTACGTTCGAGCGTCTTATGGAGACAGTGTTAAGAGGACTTTCCTACGAATCCTGTCTGGTCTATTTAGACGATATCATCATCGTGGGACGCAGCTTCGAAGAACATCTGGCAAATCTTAGGAAGGTGCTGCAAAAGCTTAAGGAAACCAATCTGAAGTTAAGCCCGTCCAAACGTAATTTGTTCCGCCGGAAAGTGAACTACCTTGGTCACATCATCTCTTCTGAGGGTGTACAAACCAATCCAGAAAAGGTATCTGCGGTCAGGAGTTGGAGTCGTCCCGAAAACATCCATCAGCTGCGAAGTTTCCTGGGGCTCTGCACGTACTACAGGAAGTTTGCGAAGGGTTTTTCCAACATTGCACGACCTTTGCATAAGCTGACGGAGAGCAAGCAAAAGTTTGAATGGTCCAAAGAATGCGAAGATGCATTTCTACGACTGAAGTAGGCTTTAACATCAACGCCTATCCTCAGCCTGAAAAATCCTTCATCCTGGACACTGATGCGAGCAACGAGGGCATCGGAGCTGTTTTATCCCAAGAAATTGACAGAAATGAACATGTCATCGCTTACTGGAGCAAATGCTTATCAAAGTCGGAGCGAAATTACTGCGTCACCAGAAAGGAGTTACTGGCCATAGTGAAAGCTGTAGAACACTTCCATCATTACCTCTACGGCCGAAAATTTCTGCTTCGGACAGATCATGCCTCATTAACTTGGCTTTTGAACTTCAAAAATCCGGAAGGCCAGATAGCCAGATGGATACAGCGGCTCCAGGAATATGACATGGAGATCAAGCATCGAAAAGGGTTATCTCACGGTAATGCTGACGCTTTATCAAGGAGACCCTGTCCTGAGAACTGCCACTATTGTTCCCGAATCGAGAAACAGTATGGAACGACTAGCCCTACCGCCTATCAGGTGACAGTGACTCCAACATCATCCGAACCTGATCCATGGAGTGATGACCAAGTTCGAAAATGCTACACCGGAAATGGGAATCTGACGACGGTAAAACATCTAGGTGGCAGTTACTACTTCCCCGATCAAGGATTTCAGATGTTTTGAAAGAAATACATAGTAGTGCGACTGGAGGA
This sequence comes from Uloborus diversus, assembly GCF_026930045.1. Lineage (NCBI taxonomy): Eukaryota > Metazoa > Arthropoda > Arachnida > Araneae > Uloboridae > Uloborus > Uloborus diversus. Next base: position 53,358 of record NW_026557918.1, on the reverse strand, counting down.
CATTTTGGTGTCTTGAAAACCCTCAATAAAGTTCGGGAGCGCTTCTTCTGGAGCAAGGCGAAGAATGACGTGGAGAAGTGGTGCCATTCTTGTGACGCCTGTGCTGCTGGTAAAGGACCGAAGAAGAGAAGCAGAGGGAAGCTACATCTGTACAACGTTGGAGCTCCTTTCGAACGAATTGGGATCGACATCCTGGGTCCTCTACCAAGAACTGCTGATGGGAACAAATACATTCTTGTTTCCATCGACTACTTCACCAAATGGCCGGAAGCATATCCCATTCCAGATCAAGAGGCTACCACCGTAGCAGAGACTCTAGTCCAACATTGGATCTCGAGATATGGAACACCTTTGCAGATTCATTCCGATCAAGGGAGGAATTTCATCTCTGCTGTGTTTAAGGGCCTATGTCAAATTCTCGGAATTGAGAAAACTAGGACAACACCACTACACCCACAATCGGACGGCATGGTGGAGAGATTTAACCGCACAATCCTGAACAATCTCTTATTTATGGTATCCAGAAATCAACAGGATTGGGACAAGAAGCTACCTTTGTTCCTGCTGGCCTACCGCAGTGCTGTCCACGAGACTACCGGATATGCCCCATCTCAGATGCTCTTCGGACGAGATCTTCGGCTACCTTGTGATCTCGTCTTCGGTCGTCCTCCGGATGCGCCTGCATCGCCTGAGGAGTACATCCAGGATCTCCAGGCCCGGTTGGAAGACGTTCATAACTTCGCACGAGAGCGAATCAACATCGCGGCGGAGAAGATGAAGACCCGATACGACACAAGGTCTACTGGACATGAATTCAACGAAGGCGACAAGGTTTGGTTATGGAATCCCATCCGACGGAAAGGTCTGTCACCCAAATTGCAGTCGCATTGGGATGGACCCTACAAAGTCCTTAACCGACTAAATGACGTCGTAGTGAGGATCCAAAAATCACCTAATGCAAAACCTAGGGTTGTACATTATGATCGGTTAGCCCCATACTATGGCCATAGTTCATGAGTATTACGTAAACAACCATGGTTGATAACATAAAAGTTGTAGATAATTTTTTTTGCTTTTAATGTTTAGTAATATTTCTTGTTATTATTGTGTTTCCTATGTATCTGTTAGTTATTAATTAATGTGAATATTTGTAAACTTTTGATAGAAGTTCGACACCCTTTCTGGGGATTGTACTGCCCGGGACGTGCAGTCCTTAGGAAGGGGGCAATGTTACAAATTCTGTAAATAGTAATTATTGTAGGAACGTAACCTGTAAATAGTATCCCGTAATGAATATACAACCCCTTTTTCATATGGCTAAAGTATACAACCCCTATTTCCTTTTTGTTCATTGATAAAATTTGATAACGGTCTACTACTTTACAGAAGCGTGTGGAATATTTGAGAAATTTCTTTTCGGTGTATTTAAGCCGTTAGCGACGGATAAACAGTTAGTTTCGATTGAGATTTCGAACTGAGTGCATTTTTGCTGTTTATTGCGAGGCATTTCGCTGTGTTTTCGTATTTGGAAGTAAATACGTGTGTAAACGTTGAGTTTACGGTGTTGTGTGATAATTGCTTAATTGCTGATGAATAATTTAGCAGTTGTTGAAGATCTTTCCTGTACATAGTGTAAATAAATTTCCTGTGTTTTTATCAAGAACTGTGTCTTCATTTCAAGAAAGTGGAAGTCGCACCGAATCCGTTACAATACTGAAATCATTTGAAATAGAGTTTACTTGTGTTTACTTAAATAAATATTTTTATTTTTTTCTGTTAAAATGCTGTATTCATTCATTAAAACCTATGTTCTTGATTAGAGAAAAGCTCCCTGTCAATGGATGTCAAATGGTTTCATCTGTTTTGAATAAATCTGTCAGTTAGTTATATAAGAATAACTACATTACTTCTGTTCTTTCACTATTACTTGTTATTCCTGCAACAATTATTATACTGTTTGAAAATTTAGTTCAAAATAATTTCAATTACTTTGTAGTTCAATCATAAATACACATATGTTTTGAAGAGTGATTTTAATAGTTTCTTAAAATTCTTATGCTAAGTTGTTTCTGGAAGTAAAGTATTTTTTAATTTTTTTTATTTTTTAATTTTCTATAATCTTTCCATTGTAGAAAAATTTAATATACTGTTTTGTAGAGTTTTTTCCCCCCAAAAAAATTGACTTGATAGGTTTTTTTTTTTATTCATTTTATTAAAAAAGCAGCATTTTTTAAAAATATATCTTTAGCTCAACAACTTTACTCAACTCAAAAGTTAAAACGTTTAAAATACTGCATTTTATACAAACATGCAATGGATTTCACGTAGAGCAAAGAAAGAAAACCATGATCATTGGGAACGTAAATCAGGGAAATTTGGTGAACTTAATCAGGGAAATCAGGGAAAAGTCAGGGAACTTTTTTTCACAGTTCCTGTCACCACCCTGTAAGAGATCATTCCCAATACTCTCTCCTCCTACCCTTTCTTCCCTCTCGTTAAAAATCGTCGAAAACTTCATTTTTAGGGCTTCAATTTCGAGAAACTTCAAAGGTAGAGTCTACGAACTTTAATCCGTCATAAAAGTCCTCCTCTAAACTTTTAATAACATAAAACCTCTCTTCCTCCTATCATTTTACCAGTGTGTCCTCTTATCATTTTTTGAGTTAAACACGATAACAGAAACTTGATATTGTTTCAGTTTTAATTCCCCTCCAAGCATACTTTACCCAGCTGGTCGAATCTTAACCATCAACTGTTTTGAGCTATTCACAACTAGTTTTTTGTCTTATCAATCAAGTGCTTTAAATCTAGCTGTCTGTAATGAATTTTGAAGGCTTAATTTCAACATCTATCAGCGCTGTTGCTATCAAAAAGATGATTCTTATATTTTTTGATTGAATGTTTTAAAGGTAATGAATGTTTTAAAGGTGACTGGTATGTTGCATTGTCCATGCAATATACAACATGCTTCTTTTTGCCAGTAAGCTTTTTATTCAAATGCACAAGCTAATCGACCAATCTGACGTAATACACCACTGGTTGTAATTCAATCTCTGTGATTTTAACAGCAGTCAACTGGTAAATGCTTGAAATCCAGTCCTTCAAAGCACTAGGGTAGCTGCTTTCCAGATGACAATAGGTTTCAATTACGGGCCATCCATGCCAGCTCTTAACAAATTTGTTAAGGGTCTCTAGAAACTTTCCCACCAAAGCAGCTTTCTGTCCGTTAAGACAAAGTTTTAACTCGCAGAGCTCTATAAAAAAAGTGGGTTTCATGAACTTCATAATTGTAACCATTTTCTTAATGTTTAATTATTTTATTCTCAAAATTTATTTTTCGATATTTCTGAAATAATTTGTCCTCAAAAAAGGACTGTATATCGAGGGAAATGACTTCCAAAATAGTGTCCGTATGAGATAGGTTTCTAACACATTAGGCTTAATGCTTTACTGTTTGCGGAGTTAAAAATTGTTTGCATTTGAGGGATATGTGTTAGGAGGGGTTTCACTATATTTTTATTCCTTTAACTAAATTCTCACATTTATTTATTGATTCTTTCAAAACATTTTCAAAAGAAATAAATGTACGAATAAAATAAATTTAATTAAATAATTTCATACTGGAGACATCAATAAAGGAAAATGCTTCAGTTTTAAGAGTTTATAGGACAAGCCTCAAAATGCTATTTCATTGATGTGCACCTGTAGAAAGTAATAATAAAGGAATTTCAAAATTTTTAAATAAATGCACATTTTAGTCTTCCTACAATTCAATACATTTTTTTTCATTTTCTAAAAACAAATTTTTAATTAAAAAAAAATCTTTTTTCAAGGGAATGTTGAAAAAGCTGCCGAAATCTTAGATGATTTGGGTGAAACCATTAAAGATATGCTTGAAATAGTCTTGAGAAAAATTAACTTGGAGAGGAGGCTTGGAAATGAAGAAAAAGTAGATGAAATGTATCTAAAATGCATTGCTGAAGCTAAAACATCACAAATGTCTTCTCATTTTGCTACTAAGTATGCTCGTTATTTGTATAAGGTAAGTATCTTTTAATATTTGATTACAAAAATGAAAATAATATATTTTTTAAAAATCTTATTCTGTGAGTTTTCCCCGCTGTTACAAAAACTGGTCACTTGAATCACATTTTTATAACAATTTCCTTCAAATATATTGAAAAGTGGCAATTTACTCCTATATTACAAAAATCCCTTTTTAATCAGCATGTAGATAACAAAGCTGTTGTTATTGTTGAGATGATCAATAATAAATTCAGTCAAACTCACGTATAACAAGCCACAATTTAATGAGAACCCGGATGTAACATGTAAATTCACACCGGAATCATTGTAATACAAATTTTGATTTGAAGGCAACACATAACTTTGTCACAGTTTTTTATCAAATCTTTTTTAGAATAATTATATTGGTAATATGGCTTGATGGATTAAAACCTGCCCATTTTCGGCACTTACTTAACAAACTGCATTTTTTATTTATTTTTTCATTTTAATGCTAAATCTATTTTTTACAATCAAAAAAAAAAAAAAAAGAAGCTTAGTGCATGATTGCAGCATGTTATTATGATGACGCATTACAAAGCGATACATAATCAAAGGCATATGCATCTCTAAAAAAAATCTTTAAAATAATTAAGCATAAGAAAATGCTATTGTTATGTACATGTGATTGGCATTTGATGTATTTCTTCTAATTGCTTTTAATAAAAAGTATTTAGTGCTTCTTAATTAAAGCACTGGGAACTTTCCTGTTCCTGCATTTGTTTAAAGCTTACTCTGCAAGAAATCATGACTCCTATTAAAATTGGAGCTTGTATCGTAGATGTTAACGAAGGTACTTCTCAGAATTCCTTTCTTTACCTTCTTTACTTTTTTTTTGAGCATGATCTTTCCTAGAATTGAGGGATGTTTCACATAGCTTCAGAGAGTTCTTGTATAATAATGTGCAATCAATTCCTCAAGTTTTTAGGAAAGTTTATTATCTAGTTTGTTTAAATTGTATCCTTTTATTTATTCATTTGTTTTTTCTTCAGGTAGTTGGGTTGGATTAAAAGAATTATTTTACTTTGCTGATTAACTAATATTTCCAGATGGATTACTATCCCCATTTTTCTCTTTACATTTGTAATTTTAGGTGTAGTAGTTCAAGCATTTTTTTCTCTCAAGAAATAATTATTAAATTGATGGTATAGCATTTTATGGCCTTTTATTACTATACTAGAAAATCTCCCGTCAAGATATGACGGGTGAAAATTGCTTCTACATTTGAACGAGGCAATTGCCTGTTTGGTGATATTTTGATTTTTGAAATTTCATCCCTAAACTTCAGCGGATTAACCCTAGACTCCAGTACGTAGCTTTCATTGTTGACCCCTTTTTCATTTCTTTGAAATGCCACAGTCTTACCAGTAAAATACTTACGTTACTGGATACAGTTCAGCCTTGTCACAATAAAGCATTTCCCTGCATGTCGAACATTGCTAAAAATTATTACAGTCGGAACCCGATTCAACAAATTCATAGGGACCGAAGCTTTTATACATTAAATCAGGGTTATTAGTAATATCGGGGTGTAGAAAAAAATTGCACTTACCTTATCTAAAAGCCCTAATAAGCAACTGCCTAAAAATAGCCATAGTTAGAAAGTGTACACTTTTTATTTAGTATTCTGCGACATATTTCACACTAGTTAATTTGAAATTTTAAGGTATTGAGTAGTAGATATTGGACAATTTCCTTGATACTTGACTCAAAATACTTCTCTTTCGACTTATGGGGAGGGGGGGGATATGGGGATTTTCTTTATGGGAGAGAAGAAAATACTTTATCATTTTTAGCCTGCTGCATGAGATGTTTTTACAGTTTCCATGCTATGTAAAGTATTTGAAAACGTAACAGTTTTAATGGGAGTTTCATTATTGCTTTCTGCATCAGAATCAATATTCATTGGTTGCCATATGCTCTCTTGTCAAAAATGGCCGTTTCCAAGAAAAGTTTTTTTCTGCTTCGGACAAGATGGATATATCATTTGGAAAACAGTTCAATATTTCCTCTCTCAAATTAACAAAAAAGAAAAAAAAAATTCTTTTTTGGCTGTTAAAATAATTTGTTATTTGAGGCTTTATTCTTTGGTAAGTAGGGGTTTGGCCTTCATTTTATTTGGGGAAAAGAAAAAATTCATTAAATTGAGGTTCATTAAATTGGGGTCCGACTGCGTCAAATTATCATGCCGTGGGGCCAATTTCATAGTTGATAAAGTCAAGAGCGTTACTCGATCATTAGCTATTATATATATGAGGATGGAGACATCATTAAGTCCAATATATTTAAAAAAAACAGGCCACCCTTTAAAGCAGTGCTTCTCAACCATTTTAACTTTACAGCACACTTGATAGCTGGCTCAATCCTAGCGGCCCTCTGAACCAGATTTCTTATGTCAGTATTTACAATACTTTCCTCATTTACTAGTCAAATCAAGGAAGAGAAAAAGCCAGTGCTTCCATATGGATATAACAGTTAATCTTTTAAATGTTTGAAATCTTTTAATTATTTCTTTAGAAATTGAAGTAAAGTTCGTCATGAAGTTTAGTGCTTATTGTGGCCAGCTAGTCCCAAATTTTTACTGAACTTGACTGAGACACTTGTGCCTGTCTTGAAGGACATTGGCGATTTTTATTGGGAAAAGCTGCAAGAAGTTATTAAATTCAGGATCTAGACAAGATATTTTGTTGATCTTGAAAAGTGTCAATGCTAATAATCCCATGTCCGTGTCACAAATAGATGTTCTTAGCGTATTCTTTTTATTAACTGCCAATAGGTTAAGTGATCTTGATTGTATGAGGAGGATTTCTACAGTTTCAATCATGGCTGACTTCAGCTAATCTGGCATGTCTGGCAGGAGAGATTCAGGATAGGGAAAACTGATTTGAAGACTTGGATTTAGATTTTTTGCATTTAATATAAACTCTTCAACATTTCCCATAATTGCAACTGCTCCATCACTGCAAGCGCTTTTGCAGTTGTAACACTGGATCCCGTTGCTTTTTATTTATTTATCTGCAACACAAAATAGTTCATTACAAGTTGCAAGCTGAGAAAGTTCTTTGCAGAAAATATAATTCTTTTGATGGTTGTTCTCATTAGTAAGATTGGTGCACTTTTTATGTCTGTTGATTCATCAGCTCGAACTGAAAATTTCCAGCTATTTGTAGTTTATCAACCAATGTTTTTCTGATGTCATCCATCATGTCATTAATTGGTCACCTGGTAGCATCGTCTGGAATTGGTATTCTGACCACCTCATATATTGGCATTTGGCATCATAACCTATCTTTCTCTGTACGATTTCTTTTCATGCTGGAAAAATCAATTTTTTATCTTTGGAATGCAGTTTTCAATGTAATATGACAATTAATTGAGCTAGCAACATTATATCTGCTCTCTTGTGCAGGTATGATGCGTTTGTTTTTCCTTTTTCAACAATTCCAACACTACTGGGGCACACCAAGGATCTTGTCACGGCACACCCGTTGAGAAGCACTGCTTTAAAGAATATTAAAAGTACTGATTTTTTTGTAATATGATGTCCTAAATTTTTTTCAAGGCCACTACGAGATCTGTTTTTGCATCCTTAACTAGAACTATCTCTAAGTTTTTTATATATTTCTCAAGTTTGGAAGAAGATTCTTTAATATGATTTTAATGAAACCTAATTTCTGGAGTCTATTTACGTGTGTGGAAAACAATTGCCAATTACATTGGAAGTACCAATGTTTTTTGTAAATTCTATGCTGCAAAAACATATCATTTAAACGTAATTAGATTTTTAAATGATAGTTAAATTTTGGAAGCAGTTATGTAGAGTTTGGATGAAGTTGCAGATAGCATTCATGACATTGGATACTTATGGTTTTTAACTGCACAAAAGACTGAGTTATTTAAACTATGTTGCTGCATTTCTTCTTTCCCAAGAAATTGTGTTCCTCTTGAAGCATCTCCTCTCCCCTTAAACAATTTATTTTTAGCTCCTGTAAGTGCATGAAAGTAATTCATTGTGCAAATTTTGCTCTTTATTTACAATCTTAATTGCCATGGATTATTTATTTTCATCATTAATTTTTTTAATAAAATTTTTTCATATATTTTAGTGTTGTAGATCTCAGATTACTCAAATCATTTATTTTACACTGTTTTGTCAGATTATTAATTGAGATGAAGAAAGGGGGAAACTGCATAGTTCTGTATTCCACATTTTTCTTTAAAAGAGATTTATCCTTGCATCTCTTCAATTATGTAATTTGTTTTAAATTTTAAAACTAATTTTATCTTTACTTTTTTGTTTTCTTTTTCAAAGTGTTTACTTTCTCTGTTTTCAGGTTAAAAATGATTTTGAGAGAGCAACAAAAATTCTAAAGGATGCCTTGAAAAATGATCCAGTAAGTTTTAACTAGTACTTATTTTCACTATTATTTGCATTGGTTTTCATTGTGTTCTCGTATTCTTATGGTGTAGTTTCCTATGCATGAAAAATAATTTTTTCACATTTAATAACATAAATTTTCATTGTGATGAACAACTGGAAAATGTCAGGAAAATGTTCAGTTATTTGATTATTGGTCAGGGGAGAAAATTTAGAATGGAAAGAAAAGCAACTCCGTATTCTAAAAGCAAATGTTAATTAAAAGTTCAAAAAAAATTTCAAATTGTAAAAGATTTTGCAATATGGAGTTCATTTTCATGAAATCCTGACTTTATTTGCTGAAAATATTACAAAAGCCCCAAGAAGGAAATAAAATCCTTGAATTTTATAAGGTAGCACTGAAAAGTAATTTTAAGAAGCAAAGAGAGAAAAAATAGAAACCTTGATTCAAAAAAAGAAGGTTATATTGAAAAAGTTGCTGAGAAGTTTTGGATGCTGGGCTGCTAAATATTGGAGTTCTACAAACGTTATTAACAAAAAATATGATATTGAGAGTCAAGTTGTTCTAAAACTTGTTTATCCAAATGTCTGGAGATGGTAAAACTAGTATTGTGTATTACTAAGATGTTGATATAGTAAAGTAAAACAATATGTTTTTCACATTCTGTTAACTAAGTTTTATTTGTTAAAAGTTTTCTCTTTTTTACATCTCTTGACTATTCTTAGCTTTGAAGATTTTTTTTTTTTTTTCATTTTTCTCTCGTTAGACAAAATTGAGCTAAATAAACCAGTAACTGTGAAAATACTTGACTAGTAGATTATTGTTAGAATCTTTCCTCCAATATAAGTATTAATCAGCTTTTCAATGACTTTTTTAAAAAATAGAAAAAGGCTCTATAGTTCTTAAAGACATACTCAAAACACCTATCTTTCCTTTAGGGGAGGGGATTCCGCTAGATCCCAAGCAATAGAAATGGCCGTAAAGCAATGCAGAACAAAAAGTCCTGCAAAATGGTCTCTTGCAAATCTTCAATGATCAGTCATCTAAGTCATTTTTTTTAAGGTTTAAAGAATATGATAGTACCATACCATTTCGTTGTAGGAAACTACTTTATTAGCAGCATCCCCCTTGCTTTTACCACTACCGGAGTCTTGAGGTGTATCCTAATCATATTTTGATGTACATTTTCAACTCTTCTACTAGCTATATTGACTTCAAAATCATTGTATACTTTATTTTCTTTTATAATAATTTAAAATGATTTTGCTTGAAAAATCCTGATAAATTCTACAATTTCCTCTTCATAGAGCAACGCCTACATCTTAATGCAGCTAATAGATGTTGCATATCAAAAACAACCATTAGATATGGATGCCATTCTAGAAGCTTTTGAACTTGCATTATCCAGTGACATGAATAATGATCAGAAATTAAAGTTTGCTCAAAGAAAGTTGGAGTTTCTGGAAGATTTCTCATCAGATCCTCAATGGTAATTAAACATTACTTGTAACAGGAACATTTGTATCTTGAGTGTAAACTGAGTTTTTTAAATTAAATTTACTTACTAGAAAATTCTAAATAATTTTTTATTCTTGATACAATACAGAGGTAGATAATATAGGCATATGCCCTGCTTGGATACATTTGTTTAGGAAATGGGTATCATCTGATAATTGTTAATTATTATCAATATTAAGCATTGGTTGACTTGCAAATTTGCAAATAAATTTATGAAAAAAGTTCACTTGTTGCTTTCATGGATGCATGATTGAAAACAAAAGTCATCTTACTAAAAGTATTACGAAATCACTTTATATTGTTTCTGATACCTACAGATATTTTTGAGTTCTGTGCAATATACTGGTAAAAAATATCTACAAGATTTTGCATTCTTCTATTGCAAAGTAGAATAGGTGTCTCATTTAGACCAAAAGGATTTTTTCCAACTTCGTAAAAATATGACATTAAAAGCTAAAAGGGTCATTTCACGGTACGTAAGGCATTTATGTAGAGTCTGTAACATGACCTTTTTTTGCCATAACTTTTTTATTTACAATTTGATTAGCTTATTTTATTTTGGGCTTTTCCTACCAACCCACTAACTCAAATTAAAATAATTTGCAAATCAAACAGTAAATTAAAAAGTTGTCAAAAAAATGTCATGATACGAATTTTATATAAATGTCAAAAATACCGTGAACTGACCCAAAAACGTTTTGTGGTAATGCTTGAGATAAACATTCTATGAGTATATAAATAAGATAACAAGATAAAAATGTAGATGTTTTTACTTATGCAGTAGACCCTCGTTTTGTGCAGGGGTTACGTTCCACGGAAATGCCTCGTAAAACGAAACCTCGTAAATTGTGACATAATAGTAGCGTTAAAATAGGGGTAAGGGTCTGTAGATAAAAAAAAAATACTTCACTCCAGTAATGACTAATTGTATAATAAGTTTAAGGTGTACTTATATCGATTTTTATGTACAACATGTATAAAGAAAACATAAATTAGTTTTGTGTTTTGGGAGTTTTTAAATAAAGAGGAGCTGGCTATAACAGTCTTTTTGCAGTCATTAAGAATTTTTCTCTGTAATTCTTTGTAAAGCATTAACACATCCATGATCACTTGCGTCATTTCCATGACCGAAAATTCCTTCACTAACAAATCAAAAAGATCATTTCTATTGTCTAGTAATGGCTCAAAACTTTCAATGTAAACGTTTTCGGTTGTGTGTCACCAATGTCGGTACCCTCGTTGCTTTTGGCCTCCTTTTCACTCCTAAAAGCTCTTCTTCCAGTGAGTTCTGAACTGTGCGAGTTCAATAACTTTACTTCTGGAAAGAGCTCTGGAACCAATCGTATAAACTGTCCCCAGTGACCCAAGCTCGATTATTAGCACGCCAAAATGCAGTTTATTACTTCTAATCTGCAACCTTAGGAGCTTGGATTTTGAAACAGGGAAAAATTTTTCTATTTGCATTGCCGCATCCGCATAAAATAAAAGTGTAAAATCTTTAACCGCTTATAATCGAAACCGCGTAAAATGATCCCGCTTAAAACGAGGGTCTACTGTATTTCACAGGTGTTTTCATTATTGAAATGTTTTGTGAGCTCATCTGCTTGTGTGACTGCATTTTGGAAAAATAAAGATAGCAAAATTAGTTAACAATTCAAATATTTTAAAACATACTTGCTGTTTTACTCAATTGAAAAATGTAAAAACTTAAAATGAAAAAGCTTTTTTTTTTACTTGTTAAAATTGCTTTTAAATTGGAGCATACAAACTTACAATATTTAGAGCAGATAATGATCTCTCTTTATGCGCAATACGTTTAAACTAAAATGAAAGTCATTACAGTTTTTTTTTCTTTTTAATAATAGGTCACGTGTGTATATGTGGTAAATTTCAAAAAATTACGCCTCAAATAAATTTTAAAAACGATAAAACTTGGAAAATAAAGTATAAGAAATGGTTTTTGAATGTAAAGAATATTTCTATAAGCTTGATTCACTCTAAAATGTATGAAATAAAATAAGTATATTATTTCTTAATTACAATTCTCAAAAGGTGTAGTTAATCTTAATTTCTTTTCATTTTAGTTAATTCTAAAGCAGCCAATAAAATTTAAATTGGAAATTTGAGAGAAGAAATAGGTGGTATACAGCTTAGTTCGAATAGGTTTTACTTTACCACCTATATTTCTTCTCATCTCAAATTTTTAATTTGAATTTTATCGATTGCTTTAGAATTACCTCGAAGGAAAATATTTTTAAATTAACTGCAGTTGTTGAGCATTGTAATTAAGAAATCATATGCTTATTTTATTTTATACTTTTTAGTGCAAACCAAGCTTACAGAAATAGTCTTTAGATTTAAAAATCCTTTTTTATATTTTATTTAGGTTGCAAAGAAAATTTTAAAAAATCCTACAATTTTGACTAAATTGCATTTTGAGAATAATTTTGCCAGAAGGCTATAAGATCCTTGGTCTAATTCTAGGAAGTATTCTATACCTTCAGAACATAAACTAAAACCTAGATCACTGGAAACCTGTCCTTAATTTGTAGTGTTTTTATTCAGCAATCATGATCATTGGTAACTATGCAAGGCTACAATATTGATATAATGTACTTGAGTAAGGGTGAATGATTGTGCACTAGGGTCATTCTCCAGAAACGTAACTTTTAAACGCAAATATTTTTCAATTTCGAAACTTTTTGTTTTCGTTTTTTTCGTTCTTACATGAAAGTGTTACCTACTAGAAGTAACCATAAACAATGGCCTAGCTAAGTTGAAATTATTTTACTCATAAATAAAAATAATTAAAAAAATTCCTGGTTCATAAAAATAAAGAAAAAAACTTTTAATATTTAAAAATTAAGGCCAATTTAATATAAAAGTAGTAATTTTGTTAATTGTGCAAACAATCAGCTATTTTAATAATTAGTGGGGATATAATATTAAGCTCTCTTAATTAAATTATGGCTTAATTAGTAGTTTCAAAAGTATGTTAAAAAATAGCATTTAGTAAATTTGAGGATATATTAGCAGTTTATAATTTTGGTAGAATGCCTATTGACGTATTTCTCCTCCATCAGTTATTTTCACCTCAGAAATGACATTGATAAAGTCTGTCATGGAGGAATTTTCCATTAATATAGACCTAATAGATACATTTTTCGGGGAAAAAATGTTTTTCTTCGTTGCTACAATCTGCGCATGTTAAGCATATGAAAACATGTTCACTTCTTTTTTAACATTAATTTACATCTCTTAAATTCAAGTTCACGGAGGTGAGAAGTCAGAATAACCACACTAAGTTTTTAAAGCAAAATCTATCTTGTTATTTTTCGACAAAAATCTCACAACTTCAACTATGGCTGAAAATAAACAAGGGGGCTGCCTTGTATCATGGAAATAAAATTTGATGTCATTACTGCCACGTGTTAATGAGGAATGGCATTTTGTGTTTAGGTAACGGAGGTGAGAGTTTTTCTCGTGACATGACTTCTTGTCCTTCCAAAACAAACTAAAACATAATGCTAAAAAATTAAATATGCTTAAACAGTTAGTATTTGAGACACTTGTGAAAGGAATAATCAATAAATAAGTATATACTTTTAATTAAACAAGTTATTAAGCAACATATACTCACACAAGGTGTGTGACATGCCACGGAGGTGAGAATTCTCATGTTTCGAACCAAAAATATGCTAAAATAAAAATTATTATCAAAAAATTATTGGTAGGTTTAAATGGATATATTTTTGATGAAATCACTGTTAAATGAATTGTTCCTCAAAGTTTTTACTGTAAAAGGCATGTGACAGAAAAGTTACACTTTTTGAAGAATGACCCACTATTGACAATTTTCTTTCTTTTTTTTTTCAAAACAGTCACTTTTAGATTTATTTTTAAACCAAACCAGATCTTCCAACAAAACTCTAAAATTCTCGAGTGGTCTTAATGTGTCTAAACTTTTATTTTTAAAAAGAAGCTGAATATTTTTTGATTATCTTCTTTGAAAGAGTGAGAATTCAATATGTCATTTTTGTTTGAAATTGTAATGCAATATGTTTATTCACTGTTGGGATTAATGCTGTATTGTTTGCAGATTGTGCATTGCTCTTTAAATTAAATAAATATAAAACAAAATACTTTCATCTAATGTTTTAATTGCTTTTGTTTTCAGCATACAAGATGCTTATGATGAATATGCTAAAATGTTTAAATCCCAGTATGCTTCTCGCAAAAGAGTAGCAGAAGATAGGTAAGTGTTAATAAAAAAAAAAAGAAAAACTCAATATATTTGCTTACGATATTAATGTGTCGACTTTATATGGATATAATAACTTCTATATTGTTTGACCTTTTTAAAGCCAATGTTCCCAAATTGAAACATAGAGCTCAACATTTGTCTAAAAATTGTTTTGCATTTGAGAATCTAAAATATATTTTATATTTTCTTAAAAGTATTTATGATATTTCCATAGTGAAAATTATTTCTGGTATGTAATTAGTGTTTCTAGGAAAACTTAGTAAAAAGGTTTTTTTTTCCTCTTTTTTTTTTTTTTTTTTGAGGTTTAATTTAAAAAAAAAAAATCAATTTAAGGAATATTATGACTTTATTGAAATTATTAATAATCAAGGACCATGTCAATGAACAGATAACTTAAATAATATCAGAAACCAAAGTATGTTTTCTATGTGTTGTTGAAATATATGTGTATCTATCTGTTTTTCGGACTGTCTGCTCTGGACTGTTGGTCTGTCCGGGGGTTGAGATAGGTGCCATTGAATTTGGAAAATTCTGAAGAAAACCTAATTCCTTTTCTCATCCCAGTGAAACTTATCAGGACTTAGATGGACTGACACCCGTGCTGTTTCCAAATTTAGTTGGATATCTCTAAATTGTTGCTAATTGGTCACATTGTTGATTACCAACTTTTTGGAGCTATTAAACTTTCTTTTCCAGAACATAAGAAAGATGGCAGCATTTGTATGCATTACAATGTGCATACTTCTCTAATTAGACTTAATTTATTGAATTAGAATTTTAGATGATGACTGAATGCCTTTAGAATTCTTTTAATTCATTATTAACTGCAAGTCCTCTTTTAGTGCCATCTAAAAATGCATCATTCCTGTTTGGGATCATTTGATCTAAAATAGGAGTATCCAGACCCGTCATTTAAGGGGGTCAGAAAGTCCGTCATTTAGGGGGGTCAGAAAGTCGATTGCACTCCACCCTGCTTTGGAAAATTAATGTACAGTCAACTCTCTCAATAACTTAAAGTACCAAGAGACCGGCTAAAACGTTTGAGCTATGGGAAGTTTTGACAACAATCTCAAAAGCTTGGGATCCGATAAAAACTTCGAGATAAAGGAATATTTGAATTATAAACTTCAAGTTATCGAGATTCGACTGTATTTTCATTTGACTCAGGGGTGTTTTTTTTTTCTTCTGTGTGTGGGAAGGGGATTATAATATACGTCGAGAACCCCTTGCCCCCCCCCTCCCTCTGTAAAAATCAGAAATGTCTGACCTATGAGTATCTATAAAAAAAGCATTGTGTCATAGTAAAATTTCTTTGGGTATGTTACATATAAATATGGTATCCATTCAGATAAATGTTATATAACATTTTTTTTTTCATTTCAGCGAAGAAAATAAAGACAAAAAAGCTAAAACTGAACTTAATGGTACTGCTGTAGCTGTTACAGCAGCTGATGCAACCACTGCTCTTACGGCTTCAACAGCTGTTGCTGCTACAGATGCTGCTTCTTACCAATATCATCAATCTGCTTGGGCTAACTATCATGTAAGAAATCATATACAGTAAAAGTAGTTTTACAGACAAAATTGCTTTTAAGTAGAAGTATTAGCAGAAGCAAAGCCTAGATTTTGAGAGCATGCTTACTTCGAACATGTGTTTGAGGTTTCAATACTTCTATGGTTCTGTGTCCTAAAAATATTTTTAAAGTTTGAAGTGTTATTTTAACCTATACTATTAGCTTATTTTTATGCTTTATTTTAATAATTATTTTGTAAATTAGATCTCTTAATATTTTATATGAATTTGTGCGTGTCAGTCCCGATTTTTTATGCATTTCAAAATCCAATTGCATCTGGTTTCATAACACTCGCATATTTGTTTACTATGCAGTTTTACTGTGTAGACTTTAATTTGTGCTAACCTTTTTTTCCAACCAACCTATATTTTATGTTGTGCTCATAACTTGCATGACCATCTGTCATGCCTATATTCCAACATTTCTATCCAATTACATCCAAGTTAACTAATGCCAATACCATTTGCAAAATTCAGCCTTTCTGCAAACTAGACTTAACAAAGATTGAGTTTTTAATGAAATTAATTATAACCAATTATTCAAAGCCTTTTGGATGGTGATAGTTTTGAAAGACTTTCTTCTGTAAAAAAAAAGCCAAACTCTGGAAAATTTGAGTTATTTAAATTCAAAGATTAACTTTAGCTTTTTAAAAAGTATTGACAATCATTTCAGTTACTGTAACTGTAATATGGTCAAAGTTTCTCTAAAAATATTTTGTTAAAAATCTTTTTGGCGATGTTTAGTTATATTAATAAACGTATAGTGCAATAAAACAAAAAAGAAAAGTTTTTTGAAAATTGAACACGAAAGTATGTTACAGGCAGTGACTTGAATAATTCAAATGGTTTTTAATAAATCAGTTTATAATGTGACCTAAACAAGTTATTGACCTTCGAAATACAAAAATTAATTAATAAAATATGTATTATTTCTTCACAAAGTTATTTTTTTCAATTTTGGAAATACTACTTGTTGAGGCTTCAGTTGGGTTTTTAAAGTCAAGGTAACATGCACTGAAGAACTTCACTCATTTGATGAGATTTGTCAAGCACCTTTAGCACATGCTTGCATATTATTATTATTTTTTAGTTGATTACTAATTGTTTTTCCACCTTGATTTCTTAATCTTCTGTGTTTAATATCAACTTTTGATTTCAAATATCTTCAAAGGAAGCAGTCACTGGGGTAAAGACGAAATTCAGCTTCTGGTTTCAGAAGAGGTCTTTTCCAAAGTCATAAGTGTCATTTTTTGGTAAGAATAGGGAGACGGGGGCGAATTTTTCGAATTATAAGTCCCAAACACAGGCTACATTTTGTCACTTAAGGGGGGGGGGATCATGGCTCCTCTCTAGATCTGTGCCTGCACAGGGGTGTATGTACAGCATATGCCACATAAATTAGCTAGTCACTGTTGCAAGAGAACATTCAGAATTTTGTAGAGTGCTCAGATAAAAAAACGCTGCCAACCAACATGCGATATATTTTGCTTAGATTGAGTGTGGCATCTCTGAATCAGAGCATTGACCATTATAATAATGTAAAAACATTTGTAATTATTTACTGCTGTTTTACAAATCTTAAAAACTCTTTTTATTCTAAAACTGTGTATGATCTTAAAGATTTTTCTTTCTGTTATTTGTTTATTTTCTTCTTCTCCAGTTGGTTGCCAGCCAAGGCTGTCTCAGTCAGCTAACGCCACTTTGATCTATCCAAAGCTATAATCTTCAATTGATTGACTCAAGAATCCTTTAACCACTTTTTTTCTTTATCCTCCCACCTTGTTCTCGCTCTTCCTTTTCCCTTCCCCCTAAACTCGAATTTTTTTAGCTGTCTAAAATGATTATTTTATTGCATGAAGCTATGTTTATTGCTTCATTTTTTAAATTCATCAGTGAGTATTTTTCAAATGAAATTGATCCCAATTTATTAAAATACTGATTTTTCCAACCCATTTTTCTTTCAGAATTCATACAATTATCAGCAGTGGCCCTATGCTGCAACAAATTATTATTCATCGCAATGAAATTTTGTCCTATTTTTAATTGTAACAAAGATTGCTCATCTGACTTCTCATTCAACAAATTTCAGGCATCATAATGCAGTGTAAATTTCATGAAGTGAACTCTTGTCAGAATTATTTTGTTAGCAATGTTTTAGTCATTTCAGTTTTATGTAATAAAGATATATTGTACATATGTTTGTTATTATTTCAATCTAAAAACTGTTGTGTATGATCGTAAAAAAAAAAAAAGGCCAAATAATCTAAGTCACATTGAATAACATTGTAAACATTTTTTAGTCTGCCCTGTTTAATCTGTACGACCTCTATTTTTGCAACCGTTGTACCTAGATGCATACTTTCAATTGCAAAAACAGCGGAAAGAAGATGCAAAGATTATGTATGACATGTTGGAAACAAAAAATAGTGAAAGAATATGAAATCTTAACTTTTTATATGGTCTTAAAATCCTCTGCATTGCAATTAGGGAAATGAAAAGAATGGAAAAATTATTTGAACCCAAAGGTATGATAGTGCAAAACACAGTATTTTATGACTTAGTGGGGGGGAGTATAGCGGTAAACAAGGGTTTAAAATTATATAAGTGGCTCAGTGTGTTATTTCAAATTTTATAAAATGTTGTTGTGTGTTTCTGCGTTTCATGGCATAACATTTGCATTTATTTTTCAGTAGCATTAAAAAATATGCATATACAGGGCTTGTATGCTCCTTATAAATTCCTGCTTTTTAAGAAAAGAAGAGCCCTTAAAACTCCTGAATTTTGCTATTATCTCCTTACAAACTCCTCATTTTTTTATTCTATGTAATCCTAAAGATTTTCTGCTGTCGCCAATCCGATACGAGTGATTAGTGATTACTTTATACCGAATTTTACCGGAATTCTGCTATTTTTTCGTCTATTAATACTAATAATCCGATTTTTTCGTTAGACAATTTTCTTTCCCACATCCGAAATTTTTCCCAAATTTCTGACGATTATGTCGATAATTATTAATAATATAACATCTTGTAGGCTTGTTAAATACCATGCTAAAATCTTTTTTGCTTTCATAAATTCTTTTATTTGCCATTTTTAGGCTTATGACACTTTCATTTTTATTAAAAACAATGTCTTTGCATTCGATATGAGAATCAAATTTTTCTGACTTTTGATGCTTATTATGTTTTTTGGAGGGCAAATAAATGAAATTTCTTTTTATTCCTATAAAAATCACAAAGTTGAAACTTTCAAGCCAAATTCTGTGTCTATTATGAGTCAAAATGTTAAAATCTAAATCGCTGGTTTAATTTGATTTTTGCTTCAATTATGTCGATTGTTATTAATAATACGTTTTCTGTAGAGCTCTAAAATGCAATTCTAAAATAATTTATTAAATAAATTCTTTTATGTGCCATTCTTTATACTTTTAAGGCGTTCTCTTTGAAAATCGCAATGTCTGTGCATCCGTCATGGGTATAAGATTTTTTGCATTTATGATGCTTACTATGCCTTGTGAAGAAAGAAATTAGGTTGATATGTATTTTTATTAAAATCATTAAGTTGAAAAGTTTTTAACAAAATTCATGATTAGTCAAATGTCAGAAAGTTAGTACGGAATCGCTGGCTGAAATTTATTTTTGTTTCAACTTCTTTCAAGTGCTCTAATACATGCGTAGCATCTGTAGTTGGCAAGGTTTGTGATTTTTTTTATTTAAAAAAAATTGTTGATATTAATTACTTAACATGAGTAAAAACTACATATTTTATACAATAGATGAAAGAGCAACTTAATAGCTAAACAGTGGTACCACTGTTTCCTAGAATTATGACTTCCATACTTTTTAGAAGAAAAATTCTTAATTTGTCAGTTTTCTATTTTTCAGCCTAGAGTCACACAAAATTTTGAAATGATTTACAAAATTTTGATCTATTTTGAAAATTGATATAATTAGTACATTTTTTTAAAAGGTTCCCCCTAATGTTCAAATTGAATTTTCTGTATTTTGATCACGTAACCTTATGTTTCTATGCCAAAATCAAGCACAATCTTCACCGAAAATTGTTTGTTGCATTTGAAGTTTGCCCTTTTATGTCCTGTAAATATGTAAATTATTTTTATAGTTGGATTGGAAGTTATCTTGGCCTACAGGCATCGCAGCGTTCCTATATTCCTATATTTTCCTATATTTCTGAAAAAGTTCCTATAATTCCTATAATTCCTATATTTTCCTATATTTTCAGTTTCCGATTCCTTTTTTTTTTTTACTTTTCCCCTCGACTTTTGGCTACCGCCTTTTCCGCGATCCACGTGCAGCCGCCATTTTATCTTTCCTACTGTGCAGGGCTCCCAAATGGTTCGCTTTTCCCGCCAAAGTCCGTGTTTTATGGTAAAGTCCGCTTCAGACTTTTAACATTACGGTCTGATTAGTTCGCTTTTATATTGTTTTTACTTAAATATCAGATTTTAAAAGTTTTTCATTTCCTTAAAAGTTACTGTTCTCCCAAGCACGCCGCCGCAGCGCGTGTTAAACAAAGTTCGTACGCCCATGAAAAACCTTGAAAAGTTCTTGGGGGGGGGGGAAGGTCACACACACATTTTCTAGTGTTTGAAAGCCTTGAAAAAGTATAAAAAGTTTCTTTATTGCTTGAATTTATTTATTGTTTTGATTTTGCTTGTAATTCTTTTAAAAAATTTCATTAGTGCAATTTTCTGAACATATATATTCGATATGATTTATCGCGAAAAATTGCTTTCGTGTTTGAGGTTTCAATCCTTTTGCATCTTGTTAATATTTTGATTCTTTTTACAATCCAAAGTGATTTTGACATGTGCTTATCTTAGCTTAGCTTATTTTTCGTTTAATTTCAATAATTAATGAAGGAATTATTTTGGAAACCATGGCAACATTGAACTTACTCGGCTCGGACGCGGAAAAATGCTTCTCGCTTTTGAAATTTCAATCCTTTTGCATCTTGTAAATATGTTGATGTTTTCCACAATTAGAAGTTATTTTAGTATATGCTACTTTAGTTTAGCTTATTTTTCGTTTGATTTTAATAATTAACGAAGGAAATATTTTGGAAACCATAACAATAACATTGAGCTTATTCGGACTTCGCAGAAAATTGCATCTCGCGTTTGAAATTTCAATCCTTTTGCATCTTGTGAACATTTTGATGTTTTTGGCAATTTGAAGTTATTTTGACGTATGTTTCTATAGATTGGCTTATTTTTCTTTTAATTTCAATAGTTAACCAAGGAAATATTTTGGAAACCATAACAATAACATTGAGCTTATTCGGACTTCACGGAAAATTGCATCTCGCGTTTGAAATTTCAATCCTTTTGCATCTTGTGAACATTTTGATGTTTTGACAATTGGAAGTTATTTTGACATATGTTTTTATAGATTAGCTTATTTTTTGTTTAATTTCAATAATTAATGAAGGAATTATTTTGGAAGCCATGGCAACATTGAACTTACTCGGATTTCGCGGAAAAATGCTTCTCGCGTTGGAAATTTCAATCCTTTTGCATCTTGTAAATATTTTGATGTTTTCCACAATTGGAAGTTATTTTGACATATGCTACCTTAGTTTAGCTTATTTTTCGTTTAATTTCAATAATTAACGAAGGAAATATTTTGAAAACAATAACAACATTGAGCTTATTTGGACTTCGCGGAAAATAATTTCAATCCTTTTGCATCTTGTAAACATTTAGATGTTTTTGACAATTGGAAGTTATTTTGACATATACTACTTTAGATTAGCTTATTTTTCATTTAATTTCAATAATTAACGTAGGAATTATTTTGGAAACCATGGTAACATTGAACTTACTCGGACTTCGCGGAAAATTGCTTTTAATGTTTGAAATTTCGATCTTTTTGAATCATGTAAATATTAAAATATTTTGCCCAATCGAATGTTATTTTCCCATATTCCAACTTAGATTAGCATGTTTTTGGTCTAATTTAGTAGAAAATAAATAAATTTATTTTATGGGAAGCATGCCAACATTGAACTTGGTTCGTGAAAATTTGCTTCTCTGAGCTTTCAATCGTTTTGCATCTTATAAATATTTTTATATTTATGGCAATTAGAAGTTATTTTGACATGCTACGTCAGATTAACTCGATTAAATTTTTACTTAAATAACTAAAAAATTAATATTTTTTGTGCTGTTTAATTCATTCTTATTTAGTTTTCCAAACATAATTTTGATTATCATTAGCTTATTTTCGGTTATTACTGTTTTTTTGTGTGGGAGGGGGAGGGGTATTAAATTTAAACAATTGAGCACATAACATTTTAAAGTAGCGTCTGTATATGAAACAAAGTTGAATTATGTAATTATATGAAGTTGAATTTGTACATCATTTCATTGTCATGATGCCTGCTGCTGTTGTTGTCGTGTGCCAAGTAGGCTGGCAATTTGAGGTGCACTGCTTCACTTTTCCAACTGTAGAGTAATTTGGTGTGAAGTCCGACTTCTACAGTACACATATGCCATAAGGACCCGTTTATAGGGGACAAGGACAGGAGAGAGAAAGTACGTCCATGCCCGAGCCGGGATTCGAACCCGGACCTTCCTATCGCAGTCAGACTTCTCTGACCACTAGACAAGGCAGGCGGCATGATGCCTGCTAAAGGGGGGAATTTGTCCCCCCCCCCATAAAAGTTCAAAGCACTCATGGCCCTGCAATCAGGGAGTAATTTTTTAATGTAAGCTTTATGATTCTTGAAAATATACTTTGAATATGAAAATTGCAAAACTATGCCTCATGTGATCTGCTTCTCTTTGTGATTGAGAATTTCAGACATTTTTAGGGAAACTTTCAATACAGTAGATCTGTTTGGTGTGTGATGGATTCATATCGGTGGAGAAGGGATATAAATGCTATTAAAGAAGCATTACAATACAGAAAAACACAAAAATAATTTTAAACTATAGAAAGATGAAGCACAGTTTCATCTATCCTTCAGTGAGACTACCAGCATCCCTGGTTCAATTCAAAATGTATCATTACGCCCATTTAGTTCTATGGAGGCTGCCTTAAGTGCTGCGCTAAGTGCCCCCCCCCCCCCTCCCATCCAAATGTCTGTGTAAATAATATTATTCAATGGATAAAAAGATCAGTTGTGCAGAAGGTGATAAAGGAATTGTATTATTAAAAATCAGTATTATGGTTAACAAATTATTTTCAGGGATTTAGCAGCAGGCAGCTAATTTGCCTTTTGATGCTTCCTTGTGTTTAAATGAATGGTCCTCTCAAGATCCTCTTTTTAATCCTAACTGGTCCTCTTTAGTCCTCTTTTTGATTGAAATTGGTCCTCTTTTACCCTTTTATAAAACTAAAATGTGTTGGGAGCCCTGCATTAGTTTCTAGAAAAGTGAAATTTTATCTGCACAATTGCATTCGATCCTCATTGATTTGGAGGCTTTGGTATGAACTTAAAGAAACGGTTTTGATTCCTAAAATGCAGTTTCCTAACGACTTCTCATTTATTTATTTTGAAGTAATTTAAAAACCTATTTTAACTTAAATTTTCCAAAATGCATGTTTTTGTAAACAAGTGCAAGGTTCTATTTATTATTATTTTTTTTTTATAAAAGTAGTAAAAACTACCCCCCCCCCCCCCTCACTTTTTGTACTTTAAAACTTTGGGACAGTGGTGGCCACCAAGTTTTTTAGGTCTGGATTATTTTGCTTTAATGACCAAATATTTCTAAATCAAATATATATTTTACTGGGTGTCCTTCAAAGTCATGGGAAATCGTGGATTTCAACTATGATCGAATTTGGTACTGAAAAGTCAGGATTTTCAGGGGGGAAAATTGGTCAAAAAGTATCATATCAGAGATTTTTCTGAAAAAAAAAAAAAACACAGTATACATTTAAATTTTTAATTTGCATACATTTAAATTTTTACCTGAACACTTTTTTCTAGAAAAGAAAAGGAAATTCACAATAATTTCTTTTTCACAAAAATAAAGAAAATTCACAAAAAATATTTTGCTTTTTCGCATAACTGGGACTTAAAAAATGAAACCTGGATTGACCCCTGATATTACTGTGACATGTGACTTTGATTTCAGCATAGCACATGTTTCAACAACTTATAAAACTTTAAGTTTGGCTTTTACTGCATTGTCAAGTGATAACATAAATTAGAACAGAACTTCACGAATTTCATTCTACTGCACAGCTTGCCCATCGCAGTATCGGATCATGCAAAATCTTTCATTAAAAATTAGATTAGTGACACAACTATTTTAAGAAAGATTTGTGTTCATCTACAAAAAGTTTCGTCTATTTTTTTTTTATTTTTAAAGAAGTATGCCTTAATATGTTTAGTACAAATTACAGTTTCACGCTCTTTTTACTGTTTGTAAAATTGATTTTGTGTGTATTTTTAGACTTATTTATGCGTATGTATTGCACTTATGTCAGGTAGTGTAATTACATGTTTTTAATCGAATAGTAGTATTGCATTTTGAAAAAAAATGTCATACTGGCGAGCTTTGTTATCGAAATTCCTGTATATCCTTTTTTTTTTTCAAAATATTCCTATATTATTTCGAAAAATTCCTATATTGTTTGCAGAAAATTCCTATATTTTCCATCGAATTCCTATATTTTTTTCAGAAAATTCCTATATTTTTCCTATATTTTTGTTGGCAAATGTCACTTCTATCCCTGGGCCTATGCTACTTTCAGCCGGCTTATTATATTTTCTTATTTTAGCAAACATTTTTATTTTTTTTAAATCTTTTTTTTGGTTAGGAAATCGTTAGTACCTGTTTTGTTTTTGAGAAAATACTCAGTTTTAATCATTATCACTTAATATTTATTCATTTTCAAAATAAAAACATTTCAATGGTTAACCCCCCCCCCCCCCCTGTATTTGAATTTGATTCTGAGTAGAATCGAGATGGCTCAAGTCTAAGAAGCAGTAAATGCATATTTTAGTATAAATTTAGTATGTTTGTGCAATCAATGTATTGTATGAAAATAAAAATAAATAATAGAGTTGTACATATTTTTTCTGAAATTAAGTTTTGAAAAATGCATCTTCAAACAAGAAAACTAGTCCTTAAAAAGTAAAATGAACTCCAACAAAAACACCTTAAAAACACCTTACTTTTAATTTTCAAACTTGAGTATGAACCCTGATATACTGTTTTTTTTACTTCAGCAATCGGTCAGTGCTACATGCATTATACTGACAGCCTAGAAATCCCATCCAGAGACTGCAGTTTTGTCCTTGTTATGGATCTCATCAGTTTGGAATGGCGGAGCTGGAGGCAGATGTCATTGATGCTGAGAGTTGCCGGGCTGTTTGTTATATTGTATGCAGTTCTGCCTTAGCCCTGGCTTAGGGGCGATAACTTACTGTTTAACTGGTCAGTAATTTGGTTAGTGTCAGCAAGAGACGTTCAGAGGCAGAAATTCATCAGCAGATAAGGCATTTGACGTGTTATTGTTGCATGACAGTACCATACTCCCATACAACAAAAGAAACCCAAAATTTGATTAAGTCTTTTAAACGTGAACAGATGGACCACCTACAGTACTGTCCAAACAGCGCCAAGCGATTTCTACTTGTTCCATTTCTAAAGTTTCTTAGCAGCAAATACTTGGCCACAGATGATGAAGTGAAAGAAGCTGTTAAAAACTGGTTATCCTCACATGCAGCAGATTTTTATGACTTGGAGATTCAAAAGCTTGTTGAACGATGTGATAAATGTTTTTTTTTAATGAACTCGACTTTTTGAATTAACTCTTACATATATATTCAGAGTTTTTATTTCACTAAAATTTTATCAAACATAATCACAAAGAGAGAGAGAGTCTAAATTCAAGTTACAAATGTAATGGTATGAATCTGGATGTTTGTGTGGAACAGTAAAATTTTATATTTTTATTTTGTCGATATCGATTCAAGCTGTAGAAAAACAATTTTTGGTCTATCAAGTTTGAACATTGAAAAGTGGAAGGGCATGGCCCCTTTTGAAGTGCAACAAAAAGAAAAACGTGTATCGTAAAGACACATGATAGAGGTGAAACAACTTTTTTTTTTCATGCTTCATGTGACATGAGAGATGGCCATTGATGGAAAGCAAGTTCTTGGGGTGTTCAAGGGCTAATGATTCAAGTGACAATTTTTGATTAAAAAGTTCTCTAAAAAGCTCCGTTCTAATGGGGGTGATGCATCATTTTGCTTCTTACCATAGAACAAAATCAGCAGATTCTTTTTTTAAAACTGTAGGCAACAGCGATAGCTAAATCAGAGTAACTTATCGAATTTAATATCTTTATTATAATCAGTGTCAGAGTGTTGTAACCAAAATATGGGCTACTTTGGCCTATAAAATTCACAACAATACATCTCTTAACCTAAAAATTACGACCTAATTTGGCCCAGCATAAAAACTTGAAAAAATCCTTCTGAGGGATGTGGAAAAGAAAAACTAAAAGTAAAACTCTGAAAAGGTTAAATGCAAGAAAATACTGGGAGTTTTCATCAGTGCATAAGAGCCTTAATTCATCAGACCACAATATCATGGTTTCCCCCCAGAGCTGTGCAGTAGGGTTTATCGAAAAAAACTTTTTTTCGAAATTCAATTGTCAAGTTGATAAAAAGTTGCCCCTACGGACCCACATCTTAACATAAAATAGTTTACCCAAATCAAAAAATATTTAGGTGTCCCGCGTGAGGCCTAAAAAATTTGATTTTCTTCAAAAAATCTTTTTTTTTTTTTGAATAACAGAAAAAAGGCCATCCTCTCCCCCCCCCCCCCAAGTTGAAAATTGTGAATAATATAGCCAGGAATTATCAAATAAAGGGTTTTGCTCTAATGCGGCATTTAGGTTTCCGCATAGCAAGTATTTTTTAAAGTTCAAGTTAGAAGTTTCAATATAAATGTATTAGCTTATTATTATTATTTATTTATTTATTTATTTTTTTTTTTGCAAATGTTGGTTTAAAAATTTCTTTGCTTGCTAATAAAGAATTTTTGATACATTTATTTACATTTTATAGATAAAAATTATTTGAATTTATTTTGTGATGATATTGTAAGGTAAATTTTGCAAAGTTAAAAAAAAAATTAAAGCTTATAAAACAATCTTGCAAACAACGTTTTCATTTTATTACATAAAAGTATTTTATTACAAGAATTAAGTGTAAAAAACTAAATACCAAAATATATTATGTAGAATAATATGTGTGTTATCATATAATAAATCAAGCTTTTATCAACAGCTCTAAAAGGATGCGTGATTTTTGCTGGAGGATTTTTCAGTACCCCATTTGTAGAGTACTGCAAAGTCATATAACAATAATTAGCAATTATCCTTTGGTACTCAAAAGTGTGCCCTTTGCTTCGTATGGGATGGGAAGGGATGGAAACGCGGGCTATGGCTTCAGAACAGTTAATTTTACAGAGTTTAAATGATTGAGGACATATAGACAAAGATCTCCACAAACCTCACCACCTCCTAATTTTTCTAATATTTTTCTTTTCTTATGGTAGTCATGCTTGACTTTTGCTTAAGCAACTGCAAATTCCGAACAATGTCTTTGATTTGTGCACTGCTGTATCCAATTTAATTACATTAACGTTGATCATTGTATCAATGTATTTGATTCATTATAGCAGGGAGTGAACGCTAATTGGTTTCCCCAAATCAGTCTCAGTAACAGTTTTTGTTTAACTTTGCTAATTTTACCTCTCATTTAAAAGAGACTTTCAAAAACTTAAGCCGCTTAACGTACTGCGAATCATCCTGTGTCCTGTGTTTCATCCAAGTTTCTGTCGCCCCTTAACCGAACATTTCAGATTAGTCAGCTAATTCATTTAACATAATTTTCAAGGCACTCCCAACATTTATAAAATCAGCTTCACGGTGACAAAGACATCAACTGCACTTTCTACAGGTTAGAGAGCATAATAAATAATGATAGGTTTTTCACTGATTTCTTCTTCATAGAGAATTGTGCACTGTTAGCAAGGCTTTGAGTGTTTTCCTGAAGCGTTCTAACATTTGTATTCTGGGTTACTATAGCGGGTTTGCAATCTGTACTGCACTTTCTCAATTTTTTCTAAAGCGCAAATTTCTGGGTTTTAAATTTTAGTGACGGTTTTCGAAAACGTTTATAGTTTTCACGCATTTTTTCAATTACTGAAATGTATGAAACTGAAACCTCCAATGAGAATACAAATTAATTTTCATCGTTCATTACATGAGACTCAAAGTTTTTCTTGCTCTTCTAGTAGAAGTACGAGGAAGGTGATTCAAACTTCAAATGACGCTTGTGAAAATATTCGTTTTATGAGCGTATTGTTTATGACAGTTTTCTCCCCTTACTTTTTTCTCCTACTTAACTGTGTACATTTTTCTACTTGAAAAAATTTTAACATTTTTTTCTCTATTTCAGAAATTTTTCTTTAGAAAAAAAAATATTTTTTGAAGAATATTATAAATTTTAGGTCTCGTGCGGAACACCTAAATATTTTTTGATTCGGATAAAAATTTTTATGTAAGATGTTAGTCGGTAGGGGCAACTTTTTATCAACTTGACAAATTGAAATTCGAAAAAAAGTTTTTTGCGATACACCCTACTATGCAGTCAGAGGTGGGAGTTGAAGGTTTTAAGTTCAAGGAGTCGGTGAGAAGTCCCCAACTGTGCTAGTACTTGCAGATTCGGAGTCGGGCAGATTTTGGAGTTAAGGAGTCAAAGTCGGTCATTTTCCCTCCTACTCCACAGATCTGATTTTTACTACAGAAGAAAAACTGGAAGTTGTTGGAGGTCCAGAAGAAGTCAACCCAGTTGCATCTATTTCCTACAAATTTTGTGAAATTGTTGGAAAGTTTAGGGGTGTTTTGTTTTTAGTAGAATAGAACGAGCTAGGTTTCCAGAGATAACTGTTAAGATGAAAGAAGGAGTTGTTGTTGTATGCATGTTACAAATCAGCAAGTTTGGAAAGTGCTCGGCAATTAAGAATCCTTTAGTTTTGCAAATGGTTTTTTATTAATAACTAGCGGTACCCGCACGGCTTTACCCGTAGTAGAGAATTAAAAGGTCATTTTGTTCGCCTGTATATTTACAAATGAAATAATGTGATGAATTTCCCGCCAATATACATGTTAATTTGCTCGGTAAAACGGGCTTAAAATTGGAATAAAAAAAGAACAAAATTGAATTTTCAAAAAATCGCTTCGAGTTTCTCACCCCTATGCTACGAACTAATTTTGTGCGGAACGGTCTAGGCGCTATGCGCGTAACAGACATCCAGACTTTCAGCATTATTAGTAGTAAAGAAGTTGTTCAACCTCTAAAACTAGGACTGGGGGATATCAGAATTTTAATACCGCGATATATTGATCTCCAAATATCGATATATTGATACATTCTTGTGGGGGGGGGGTGCGAAGAATCGAAATACAAAAAACATTTCCAAATATAATAAATGCAATTATTTCTCTAATTCAAAACTTTCCTGGAGGGGGAGAGGAGGAGGGCGTGCAAATGGTATAGCTCAATGCATGACAAAAGTGCTTCGCAACGAAAAAGTTTTTAATATTCAATTCAGTATTTTGTTTAAATCTTTCAATTTGAGCAGTCTCAATAATTTGAATGTACTTTGAACTATATTTCGTATTTACGTCTTAAATAGTTTATTTTTAGTCATTTCATAGCTCTTGCTTAAAGACTTTTTATTTCTTAGTTGAGTAACATTAAATAAAATACTAATAATAAATCTTTAAAAAATGCAGCTATAAATTTTGGAAACTATCACACTATACACCTATTAAGCCCACAGAACTATGAAATATACTTTTGATTCATATGTCACTAGCTGTTACCCGACGTTGCACGGTCTACCTCGAAAATAAAAGTTTCGTCTAGTGGCACATGTTTAACAATCCGGTTTAAAAAAGAAGTAAAAAAAATAGCACAAACATATTTCCCGTCAATTTGTAGAAAGCACAATTTCATGACTCAAAATTTAAATTTAGACATCATTGGATTTTTTCGTAATCATTCTGGATTTTCTGGCGACCCCCCCCCCCCAGTGGTACCCATACACCACATTTTGATGAGAAAAAAATTATGTGAATTTCTGTTCATCAAAGGACCGCTGCGCCATGTTTGAAAAAAAAAAAAATCCGCCGAAATCTGGATTTGCATAAGGAAAACCCCTCGTGGTGTGTATTCGCTAGGGCTCGACCGATGGCATTTTTTGGCCGATGCCGATTGTTGGTCGATTGTTCAAAGATGGCCGATGGCCGATTGTTTTCCTCCAAATGGCCGATTGCCGTTGGCCGATGGAAAAAAAATAAAAAAAATCAAACAGAAATAAATTGATAAAATTGTCAGAGATTTAAAGGATGATTGATTCATTTCACATTACTTCCTTTCTACGAATAAGGAATTGCAATCACAAAAAATAAAAAGAAAATCAGATTTTCACCTAAATTTTTATTTTACGATCACCCAATTTAAACTTCACAAGTTTTTTCGGCACATCTGTACATGCATATGTACCTAAGAACATGTAGATGACCGAAATATCCATTTTGAACGCTTCCTCAGTTAATTATCGCAAATTCTCTTGTGATGTCTTCATGCGCGTAAACTTACGTCACTCAAAAACGTTACGAAATAGTAAGTTGAAAACTCATACGTACGTAGTATGATCTAAAGGTTAGAGGACAAGTTGTATAAAAACTTACCCTGAATAGTTCACATTACCGAAGCAATCTATCTACAAAATAGTCACCTTGAACGACTATGCACTTCTGCCAATGTTCGTATAGCTTTTAGAAGCGCACCTGGAAGACATTTTCGCAACCTTCTGTAAGGCCTCTTGCGCTGCTGCTTTAACTTCATCGTAGGGAAGAAGGCGACTTTCATGTTGAGGATGCACGGTTCGATTGGTCAATACTCTGATATGACAAACAAATAACATAACGTTTCGTCGGACTTAGCTCCGTGTGACTTTTACCTGTTCCCAGCAAAAAAACATTTGCATGGACGATGCTTTCCTCCGTCAGGAGAAGATAAAGCTGCATCATAGAAAGTAGCGAAAAATGGCTTTCAGAAGTGTTTCCAAAAGTTATATGAACACTGGCAGAAGTACATAGTCCCTCAAGGTAAACTTTTGAAGGTGGATGTGCTTCTGTAATGTGAAGTATTCTGGGTAAGGTTTTATACAGCTTGTCTTGAACTTTTGGATCGTACAACGTACAATCTATATAGGGTGTAGTTATGCTTCTCCTTTTTTGACTGCTGTACAATGAAAGATAAAGAACAACAGCCTAAAAAGAAAGAAAGAAAGAAAAAAGGAAGAAAAACAAAAAGACTGTTTAATAAACAATTGATTTTTTTTTTTAAATTGAACATATAACTAAGATTTCAGTAATATTGTAATGATGTATGGATTTAAGTTCACTAAACATTGTTAAAAAACATTAAATTATGTTGTTAAATCATTCAAAAAAAATAAATAAATAAATAAGAATAAAACTATGAAACCGTCGAATTAAATTGGAAAGATTGCACGTAGACATTTTTTAGTCATCAAATTAAAAAAAAAAGATAACAGATAAATTACAATACTAAATCATAAAAGAAATTTTTTTTTCTTATTTAAAATTTATGAATAGAAAATTTTGCATTTTTCAAAAAACTAAAACAGTGACATAAATTTTGCTGGAAAAAAAATTGCCATGAAAAGAGCGAGGTTCTTAAAACGCAGCTATAAACAAAATCAATATTTACACAAAGTTAATAACTGAATACATATGACTACTTGATCTGATGTTTGCATACATAATATTGAACAATTAGATTGTTTAATCTTTTATGAAGCTTTACAAACAAATTCAAATTAAATTGTTCAATTTAACAGTAATTTTCTGAAATTTAAAAAATTGCATAATAGAAAATCCTTGAAACTTTTCTATAAAAAACGAAAATAACTTATTCATTGATTTTATATAAATACATAAAAATAGTTACTTACAACAGAAAAAAAAATCGATCGCTATTAATGATGCAAAAAAGATGGCGCATTACGAAATGGAGGGGGGGGGTCACCCTCTGATTTTGCAGTAACTCACACTTCGGCCCCAACCTCGGCCTAATATTTGTAGTACAGAACCGCTAAAACCAACACCTCGGAAGAGTTTCTGAATCTATTTCAGCACTTCCGAAGAAAAAATTCAAAACGTCTTTCTTTAATCAATTTCTTAAATTAATGCTCTAAATTCTTTCTAAACAATAGATAAAGTTTGAAAAAAAAAAATCTCTAATTTTATGAATGGTGTTAGTTTTAAACAACTCAGGAGTATAACTAGAGTTTAATTTCAGAAATTGAGGGAGTGGGAGGAGGGGCACACAAGTGTTCTCGGAAATTCAAAATAGTCGTAAAAAATAGAGTTCAAAATAATCATAAACATTGAGCAAAAAAACCCTTCCGAAACTTGCACCCGAGTTTGTATTGACTTGCAGTGGCGGATTTAAAATACAGAGTGTTTTAAAATGAATAGCGGGGTTTTGCCATCTCATATTTGTTTCCATACATTTGTTTCCATAGTCTCCAATTCGGCAATATATCACCAAATGACCGTCAGTCTGAGACGCTATCTTAGTTTTGCATTGAAATTAAGTAATTAATAGCCACAAAAAATGAGTAAACAGGCTTTTCAGAACACCCGATCAAAAACAAAAAGGGAAGTGCACAACTGGAACATACGCACACCCCACACGCGAAAACTTATCCTTCTACAGTTTACCATTTTGGAGTTATGACTTATGAGAGATACTACGTACATCCAGCAGCAAGAAACAAAGCAATAATTAACTTGTTTGGTACCTGAATGCAGTATTAAAAACTCTTTCAGGGGTGAATCAAATAAAAATTCATACTGAAATCGAGTCCTAGTATTCGCACCCTCCACCCTATCCATATAAGTAGGCGAAAACCCCCTCGACAATTCCTGACCATCAAAGAACCGCTGTGCCAAATTTGGCAAAGATCCGACGAAAACTGGATTTGTATAAAGAAATCCCCAGTGGGAGGGAGGGCGGCCCCCATTGCGAACGAAAACTACCCTAAGTAAATTCTTGAGCGTCAAAGGACCTGTTTGCAAAATTTGTGAACTGGATTTGCATATGGAAAACCTCCGTTGGGTGATTTCTCCCCCCCCCCTCCCCACCTCCCTCATTGGTAGGCGAAAAACTCCCTATGAAAATTCCTTAGCTTCAAAGAATCGCTGATCCAAATTTGGCAAAGATCCGATGAAAACTGGATTCGTAAAAAGAAACCCCCGGTGTGGGGAGGGGTTCAATTGCGAACAAAAACTGCCCAATGTGAATTCTTTTGCATCAAAGGACCTCTTTGCCATATTTGGCAAAAATCTGACGTAAACTGTGAATTTGCATTAAAAAATCATTATTTGGTTAATTAAAATATATAATAAATTTAAAACTATTATTTTTTAACGATACAGATATTTTAATATTGATTTTAAAAATGCAATTAATTTTTCTTCAGCAGATCCAATCTAAAATCCATATTATTAAGTAAATCAATTATCTCATCAATGTCATTATTTCATAAGCAATTTAACCGAAAAACGAATACGAAAATTTCTTCACTTTTTCAATTCCGGTATTTGATGACGACTCTTAAACTGAAGTCAAAAAATACCAAACAAAAGAGCTGCAGTGAACTACCGACGTAACGTAAAAACGTAAGTATATATATATATGATCAGATTCGCTTTGCTATAATAATTACAGCTTCAAATACGTTAATGCGTAGAACTTACATAAAAACCCTATTTTCGCACATGCACTTAGAAGTTCCGTCAACTCGTATGTGCCGCTTCTCTGGCGACATTAGGAAGTTTCAGTTTCGTTGTTACCATCGAAATGAGATTACGTCAGATCGTTCGTGTGTTATATGAAGGGCGTTAATATTTTTCCTCGTAATATCAGAATAAAAGTTATATTCGTTCAGAACTGAAAAAATTGAGTTGCGCTGCCTCTTGCGCGATAAATGTGCGATATAAGTATTCTTATTAGGATTTTTTCGTTTTTCATTTTCTTTTAAATAAAAAATTTTTGTTCAGTATTTTTCTTAAACATTTTATTCAACGCAACTATCAATAGTTTATGTTTAATTTGAACAATGAATCGTGTTGATACCTCAATTGGTTAATTTTTAATTGTTG
Source organism: Uloborus diversus (assembly GCF_026930045.1). NCBI lineage: Eukaryota > Metazoa > Arthropoda > Arachnida > Araneae > Uloboridae > Uloborus > Uloborus diversus. Next base: position 19,302 of record NW_026557918.1, on the reverse strand, counting down.
CAGTAGGATGCTTTCTTAACCAATACACGCTTACTTTTATGGATCTACGAGAGGCCATGTCAGCTTTGTCAGAAACTAGTAGCACGGTAGGGACTCCGCTTTGAATCGTAGTAGTATAAATTTTGAAAACTTTATAGGGGGAGGGAGGGGATCCGGGGAGACCTAGCTGACAAAGGGGCCCACATTTACCTCCGGCGGCCTTGTGAATTTTTCCCTTTTGCTATAATTCAAAATTTAATAACTGTTTGCAGAATGCAGAAAATATCTTGAAATTTCAAACACTCACACCCATCCCACAGAGCTAGGAAAGATTAAGCATTTTTAAGTCAATATTTTAATTTCTCCGTATTTAAATCCCGTATTTTCTTTTCAAACGATATATCGGACGAATAGAAATCTAAATATCGTTATCGCGGTAGTAGATATATATCGATATATGACGGTATATCGCCCAGTCCTATCCAAAACTAATAAAAAGATGACTGTTCTCCACCGTCAATTTGTGAGACACTAACCACGCCTACGTACACATTAAAAAAAAATAAAAAAAATCCTTATAACAAATATCTGTAACTAGGGATTGAATACCGGTATTTCGAGTAATTTTGCAATTTCAAAATACCGGTATTGCTGAGGTAAAATACCGGTATTTTCGGTATTAGCTGAAAATAATAAATAGTTTCAGTTAAAGAATGTTCAATAATCTATTAAAAAATCTAATATTTTTAAATGTAAATTTCTCTTTCAATGCTACAAATCCAAACCCAATCTAATGTTGTAAAAATTTGGCTTCAAAAGCACCAACTAATAGAATAACATTAAACCAAAGTAGCGAAAGATTAAAAAGTGAGTGCTGTGCATAGTCGTTGCTAGATGGTGAGATGAATCGCATTTTCGTACTCTTTTGTTCACCATGTTTTTATTTTTTACATTTCCCTGATCACTCACTTGACTCACTGATCACTACTGTGAAAGTTAATTTCGAGTGTAATTTTGGATGCGTTTGTTCTATGTCTTATGAACAATTTATTCGAACCATCAATTGTAGTGATACTTAATGATTTCTTTAATTATTTGTCTCAACTGTACTAAATTTTTACAAAAACTTGTTTCATTTTAGAACAACAAATGATAATTTGTTGTTCTAAATATGTGTGCTTTATACATGGCAATATAATATTTAGAAATTATATAGTGCCTTGAAAATTTGCATAGTGGTAAGCATAATCAATTGAAACATATTTTCAAACATTTACATATTTATAAATACAAAGAATTTTGAAAACAAAGCGAAACGAATAAGAGAAACTAACAAGACTAGCTTTAGTCAAATTTACTGTAGATTTCAAACCAAAGAGTTACTAAAAAGCAAAGACAAACCTCTCCTGTTTAAGAGAAAATGATGTTAATATTGGAATATTTCATATATTTAGTATCCTCTCTCGGTAAGAAATTACAACTAGCTATAAATTTATGAAATATAATAATAATACGCACAAAATACAAATACACGAAAAAGAGGACTTATCTAAATATAACGCGCAAGAGACCGAATTACTTTAAGATAAAGGACTTATAGACAATTAGAGGAGGTATATCACGCATTGTTAACAGTACCATCGACCTGCGTGAATTCAGAAAGAGTATGTTCAACTGTAGGAAATTTGGCTCTAAAATGAGTTCTATGTTTAGAGACAATTCAAAAGATGCACTATGAATTTTACTATTATTGATTTTTTCTTATGACCTTTGTTCCTTCATTTTATATTTGTTCAATATACGTTCTCATAAAAAATACTATTTTTGTACAAAATTATAAAATGTGGAACAAACGAAATATTTTGAAGCACCTTTTGAGAAATTTCAAATACCGGTATTCCGGTATCACGTTTTAAAAATACCGAATACCGGTATTGAATTTTTGGTCCGGTATTGCATTCCCTATCTGTGACTCAAACTACATTCATAAAATATTTTTTTTTCTTTCAAATAAATTAATTTTCGTATGAGCACAAGCCTTTCTTTGAATCTAGTCGGTTGTGGAATGATTTTAAATAGGGAAAACCACCTTGGGAGCCCAAACTCAAGGGTATCGTTGGCCCAAATTTAAAAAAAAAAAAAAAAAAAAAACAATTAAGAACGATAGTAACTTTTTAAAAAATGCCAAATATTCAAAAATTAAAAGTACATTCTAGATGCGTAAATGGGGCTACTAGTTTTTTTAATAAAATTGTTGGGAAAAGATGAAGAAAGTAATCAAATGGGGGCCAAGTAGCAGGCATTCACAGCTAGTGCTTAATTCTTACTGGAACGCAAGACATTTTTTTTGGAGGGGGGGGGGGGAATGGAACCGACGTTGCTGCTAAACTGGAGGAGTGGACATGGGAGGAGGCTATATGCAAAATTTTTAGGGGAGTGGGGGCTCGGATATTTAACATGTAAACCGATTTTATCACAGATTTAGAGATTAAAATTTGAAATTTTTAATAACTTATTCATTTATGGCTGGAGAAGAAATGTTTTTACATTTATGCAAAGAAAAAAGTTCTTAAAGCAAGAAAGTTCTAATTTCTAAGGGGGGCTTGGACCCCCACATGCTCCCCTCATATGGGCGCCCATAAAGTGGGGGGTTCTGCAATAAAAAAAAAAAAAAAACGGGTAGCCTGACTATCGGTTCAGAATTCAGAACCACTGGTCAACCAAAAAATTTGTACAACTCCGATTTCCATCCAAGGACCGAGCCCCTAATTTCCGACTTAACTGACGTGGCTTTCTCGTCGGATGTTTTTGACAGTAGAAAAGAAGACTAAAACTAACCCCATCCACCTTCGAAAATTTTTTCTGCCTACGCCACTGAATAAATGAGATATCGTATTATGAACTGAAAGGTAATTTAGAGGCACTCGATTTGAAAATGCTCATAGCTTTTTGTAGCTATTGTAATCTGGATATTTTCTAACCTTCAGATACTAACTATACACTTTTACATTTCCTCTTTAGAGATGCCGCTTCGATGTGGCATAAAGAGATGGGCGACGATGTGGACACACCTTCTATTGTTTCCTCTGCCTTTTATCTCTCTGTGCTATAGGAAAGTAGGAAACTATGCTTTCCTCAGTAGACTCATGAATGTCCTAATGAAGTGGAAATAAAAGAATGGAATGGGTTTGAAACAAAAGCCGGTGTTTAATTTGGAAGATGGTTGTGTAGATATCAGATGTATTTACATATGTTTGGCATTGGGTATATGCAAGGGGTAGTCTAAAAATTAAATATTTGGAAAGCATTTTCCATGATATTGCATTAGATAGGAAAGGTCTTGCTTTAGAAAGAAAAGATTTTTAATCATAAGCTAAAAATAGCTTAAGCGAGTCAGGTATTGCATCAATCAAAGGAATGAAGTAAGAATGAGTAGGAAAAGATAACGGGACGGACGAGAAGTCTGTTGCCATCAAATTCCTAATTTTTTTTCATGAACTGGTTTCCTTTATATTATTATTATTTTTTGTGTTGGTAGATATGCTGCATTAGTAATTAACTTGATAATTTATAAAAAAAATAATTAAGACGGAAAAAAATTTAGCAAAATAAGAGGGCTCGATTATTTTCAATAGATATTTTTTTTCCTTTTTTCGCACGATAAAAAACGGACTATACACTACATACAGGACAGGGGCTGTAACCCAATTAGCTCACACGCACTCGACTGCATTCATCCAACACTACTGCAAAAGAAAGAAAAATACGAAAATTCTTAACTTCAAACTTATGTAGTCATATAGTTCGGATTTACCGAGTGGCCTAATTTAAACTCTTGTTATTGGCTCAATACTGATCTGAATGTGTTTTATGTTAATAGTAAAGCAGTTTTGCACCATATAAAGCGTAAGAACTTAATACATCGTCGCCTCAGAGCAACAGTAGGATAGCTTACTGTTATTCCTGGGATTAGATATCTTACTGTTGCTCTGAGGCGACGACATTATCTAAGATCTATGTTATATAGCTGGAAAAAAAGTCGCAAGTTCCGTAAAGAGCAGTATCTGCAGAAATGAGTTTTCGGGTTGACGAAACTCATTTTGGATTCAATACTAACAGTAGAGAAAATATTGGAATTGGACGTTGTTTTGGCACTTTATTTTCAGCGGAAACCAAATGAACAAGTTTGTACAATAAAGATAAAATAAAATAGATGGTCAAAAAAAAAAAAAATTTTTTTTTTTGCAGATACTGCCGTTTACCTTCCCACGGCAGTGTACTCTAGCTGATGTAATATTTACGTGTCGTCGGTACAACTTTGCTTCATCACAATTCAGTTCGTTACGTCAATTCAGTTCTCCTGGTACAGAGCTGTATTCTGCCGTGGGAAGGTAAAGGGCAGTAAATGCAAATTTTTCATTTTTCCATTTCTGTCCTGTTTTGTCCGCTGAAAGAAAAGCGCGAAAAAAAAAAATCTAATTCTAAACTTCCCCTATTATTAGCATTGAATCCAAAATGAGTTTCTTCAAATATCTCAAGAAACTCATTTCTACAGACACTGACATCCACAGTACTATAACTTGCATTCAAACGCTTGATGAAAGTATATCTGTCATTAAAATAATTAACTTAGCTTTTGAATCGTAATTATTGATTTTTCCTTTTTCCAAATCGTAATTTTAGGCCTTCACTTCCCAAGTTGCTAGGATTATCCAAAATTTCGGGGTTCGGGTTTCCGCGGTTTATTTCAAATTGTGGAATTCTCCCAAATGGTGATTAAATCCGAGATTGCAACTGTTTGCGGAGTGAAGCGAGATTAGAGCTCCTGAAAGCAGTAAATAAATTCATATGTCTTGGAAGCGTTTATAAAAAATAAAGAGAATAAAATTGACAACTCTGGCTTGCCCCATGTTTTAGAATATATAATTGAAAAATCATTTTGCTCTATGTTTCTAAATATATTTTATTGAAAAAGAAACACAAAAGAAGTATCTAAAACAATGATTGTAAAAGGATAAATTAAAGACACATACAAAAATAAAAGCAACATTTTGGACATACACTATTTACTTTTTTCACATTAAATAAACGCATAACCATTTAGAGTAAAATATTAAATACAATTATTGAAATGTACGGTAGAAGTTAAAATTTAAGTTGCATACATCGAAAGTATTTTTTCTTCTGTCGTTTTTGTTTTCTTTTTCGAAAAGGTACCGTTTTATATTTACATTTTTAATAAACTTAAGTAATTATATCATCAAGATGAGTTATTTTACAACTTAAAGAGCGAAATTTGAAATGAAACTCATTTAGAAAATCCAAAAATGTTGAGGATGATTGGGCTGATCACTAGCATAAAAACTGAAAAATGTATTTACATAAAATGCTAATTATTTACATTCATCAAACACTAAATAACTTAAAAATGTAAAGAAATATTTTCAAACTTTGTTCTTTCAAAAAATATTGAAAAGCTAAAAATTTCAGTCTTCAATGAAAAGGAATGATTGAAACTATGCACTGATAGCTTACCATGCTAAATTTTAAATATATATAGAAATTACTCTTGCATATTTTTTTTTTTTTTTTTTTACAAAACAGTAAAAATATAATATTTGAATTATTATAATGAAAACATAGATGACCTTATTACTAATGCTAAAATACACATTCAAAAATTTTCAAAGGATCTCACACTAAAGCAAGGACGGATCTTCTGACAACTTTAAAATAATTTATATTAACAGGTCTGTCCACAAGGAAAACGAACTTCAAAGTCTTAAAAGTCAAATTGAAACACAATATCATTTGGCTGTGTTGTAGCAAGAGTTGCTTTTCACCTGCTTAAAACCAGAGGCATTTGCGATACGTATGAAAACGTACCCAAACCTGAAGTAAAAGTCTTGATAGTACCATAACCCTTTGTTAGTCTTACCTGTATCAATGACTTTTGGCATGCTCACACATGCTTTTGTATAACCTGATGGTAATTTCCTGTTTTGTGGAAAATTCTTTGCGTTAAGTCACTTGAGTAGAAAAACCCAATTTTGTTTTTTAAAAAAAGATGTTGTAATGTAATAAAATCTCTCATGCACAACACAAAATAAATTCACGGTATCCCTGAAAGCAACTTTTCTGTTCATTAAAAAGCAGATGCTCTCGCAACTTTTGTGGAACGCTTTCCATTCATCGTAAAAGGAGAGTGAGGTTTGGTCCACGATTGGCACAGCCTCTAGTAAGGCACATTAATAGCTGTAAGGTCCACCATATTGCGATCCGTGTGTGTAATAAGGCCCTGGATAGGCATACCCATATCCGTAAGGCTGCCTTTTGTCTGGGTAGACAGGCATGAGGTACTGCATGTTCTTGGCTTGTTCCGCTTTCTTTTCGTGGACGACGCAACAGGCAGCTCCAAGGAACAAGATGGAAGTCAGTAGGCACATGCCAACACCAATCCAAGCGAGGATGTAGGACCACCCATAGTAAAATTGAGTTATGCCATTCAACTTCAGGACCTAAAAAATAAAAAGTAGTATATATTAAAAACCAAAAAGTAACTAAGAAGATTTTGAGTCTTTCGTTTTAGGTTAGAAAAAAAGTGTTTCGAAGTTCATTTTTTCCGCTGCCGAACAGAAATGAATAACAATAAAGATTTGGAATGAAAATAATAGAAATAAATTAAAAATTTAATACACAATTAAATTATTTTCGCTTTGAATCCACTTCACTTTGATTCAATATTAATCTCTAACTTACTTCAATAAATAAATCACTTACTAGCTCTGCACGGCAAAGAGCATTTCTAACGCTTTTTTAAAAAAAAATTTGCTATTGGAATAAAAAAACTAAAACTATGTTTAGAATTTCTGGAAGTTTGTAGATCATTTAGAGCTAAAAAGTTTTATCACGAAAACACTTTTAAAACAATCAAATTCAAAAATCCTTTCATGAACGTTTGCTGCGACAAAAGTACTTTTAAATCAAGTTTATTCGAAACAAATTAACTTTTCAGTTTAGATTTTATATCTGCTTAAGTTTTCTCAGAAGCGCTAATTTTTGAGTCTTCATTTCAAAGTAATAATTCTGCTTGCACCACATTTCTCTCTTTGCAATAAAATAATTTTACATGCTAAAATTAAAATGCTTTTTAAAAATTAAAAAAAAACAGTAAATAAATTGAAAAAAAAGTGATAACTTGATTAAATTAATTATTATTATTATTATTTTGCTTAGGAAAAGAGACTTTAAAGTAGGGTACACAGCACAGTGAGTAAATTTAGGTTTTTTTTCCTCTCTTTTTTTTTTTTTTTTTGGAAAAGAAATTTGTTTTGAAAAAAAAATTTTTCCCCTTCAAAAAAAGCTTTTTTTTAAGAAAAAAAAATCATCAGAGAAGGTAAGTAAAAAGCTTCTCCAGATAAGATCGTAAATTACACACGCGAAATAAAAATTAATCGAAATTCGTATAGGAAAGGTTTCAACCATCTTTGTAATCTTACATCAGGCCAGTTGTAGTAGGACATTTCGTCAGTGAGCTTCTGATAATCGTAGTAGTGAACTCCATGCCACAAGCCCATCGCCCCCGCATCTACAAGAGCTAAAATGCAAATGAAAATAGTAAACGTCAGAATCACTGTGCAATTTTAGAACAAACATAGTAAGTAACAACGTCAGTAAAATTAACAACGTCTAAAAAGCATAAATTCGCAGATTACTGCGAATTTGTGCTTTTTAGACGTTACTTTACTGTTCAGCACAAAGGTAGTTATATATCTCAAACATAGTAACATTCATAAACAAAGTGCTTACAATCAAATTGCGATTTTCAAGAATTTTGCGAAAACAATTGTCTTCTTTTGAGTTATTAAACCACTTAAAACTATACAGTCAAAAATTATCAAGGGACACTTCAAATCCGGTGTTTCGTAACGTAAGACATAATAATAATAATAATAATAATAAATTAAAAAAAAAAAAAACTTGAAAGTTTCTTTTTTTTTTTGGCGCAACAGCCGTTATATTATAGACAAACGATTGTTTGAGAGTCAAAAAACTTCAAAACTGCAGCTAGAAATTGCTCTAAAAAGTAAACAATATTTTTATTCTTTGGGCATAATCAATTTGGCATTGAATCATAATTTTTGAAATTGGTGCAAAAACGAAAAGTAAAATCATGTGTAATCATATTTCGAATTTCGTTTATATTTTTCAGAAAAAACACTCAAAGTTATAGGAGCGAAACATTTTCTATACTGCTAGGAACCATTCATTAATTACGTAAGGGTCCCTAGGGGAAAGGGCGGTTAGAAAAATCTCTACATACCTTTACTTGGGGGGGGGAGGGGGGTCAGACCCATTCTTACGTAATATTTTCTAAATCGATTTTTCATACTCGAAATCGCGCGATCAAGTGGTTGTGGGCCATTCCACGTAAAAGTCACCCCTTTGTCTCGAACGTAATGGTTCATATATTTCATTAAAAAGTGATAAAGGGTAATGACGAAATGTTTTGATTAAGAAATCACACATAAGTTGGTAATTTGCTTAGCAGAAAAACCTTGTTTATTAATATTTTGAAGTATTATTTTTTTTATGAAATATATGTGGCGTCACGTGCGGGACAAAATGCTAGTTTTCCGTGGAATGACACTTCTCGATTGCAATTTCTTATTTACTCCATGTTAGTCCCCTTCTGCAGGGATCATATTTCATTTGCTGCTTCTGGAAAGTAAAAAACACATTAGGTTGAGCTGTTTTTTACTTGTTTTTCAAAGAAGTGTAAAATATAATAAGAGAATCGCATGTCTTATTTTTAATAAGTATCGCGTTATATGCAAAATATATTTATCGAAGAAACATTCAGTTTAGATTCCTTTTAGAAAATATTTCTTCACACAAAAGGTTTAAAAAATAAATAAATAAAAAGTTAATTTGATAACGATTACAGTGATGTAAGATTCTTTATTTTATTATTTTGAAAAACGGAATGGAATCTTACGTAAAATAGAGGTGGAGGGGGGTTTGAAAAATCTTACTTACCCTTACATGGGGGAAGGGGGGGGGGGTCAAAAAATGCCAAAATCATCCTTACGTAATTAATGAAGGGTTCCTTACACAAATATACCGTCATCAATGTATGCGAGTGGCATTGAAGCACCTGGGGCCGTTTAAATTTACAGCTGTAATTGCATTATGGGTAAGAATTAGTGATGCGACATCGATGGCAAAACATCGATGTTGGAAATTAAAACATCGATAGGACTGATACATCGACCAAAAAACGTCGATCTGTTTGTCAATATTTAACATACATGTTTTAGTATACTACACTACAAACTCACATAGATGATAATCTCTGACAAATGTTTCTTTATGGATCAGGACATTGCGTCTAATTTAAGCAATACAAAAGAATACGAACCTCACGAATATATTGAAACTACTGAACTGCAAATCATAAATACAATTTAATAGCAATAATTTCGCAATATCTTGGTACTGTGATAAGACAAAAAATGGTAAGACATGCAACAATTAATACAAACTAGGTAAATATGCGAAAAAATATATCATAGCACTTACAGTCAGTTGTATAAGGAGAAAGAGTCGTGCAAATATGTTAAAAGTACAAAATTAATTCTGACAATTATTATTAAGAGCAAGAAATATGTTTTGAACTGTTAGTGCTATATCGTTAAACACAAATTGTGAGTAATTGGGGGACGGCTTGTTGAGGGTAGACGCAGTGGCGGATACAAGTGAGGGGGGTCATAACACCCCCCCCCCTCTTCCCCCAACCCGCAACAATATTTGAATGTTTGCTCGAAAAAATAAAAAACTTGATCGAAACCGTAAGAAGTGTATACAAGGAGGAGGAAGGGATGGGATCATGACCCCCTCCTCCCATCAAAATCTGCGACAATACTTTGTAATCTGTTTCAAGGTTCATTGCATTTGAGTAGTAAAAATGACTGCCTGAAAAAAAAAGGTCGGACCGAAACCATAATAAGAAACAGTAATAAGTAGTTCTCGATTTTTTTTGGGGGGGGGGGGGCGGGGGGATATTAATTGTCACTTTTCTATTTATAACATATGTATTTAAAATATGTAGACAGTAAAAATAGCTTTTCTTGAGACAGTTAGTCTGCGGCGCTGAGTTCAGGAACCAGTATAATGAAAAGTAATAAAGAAGTGTCTGACGCCCGTTTACTTTTTATAAGCAACAAATTTAATCAACGATAGTTTTTGTCAAACCATATCCAAAGCTTCAGGCATCGCTTCAATCGATAAAACACTTGAGTCCGTAAATGTTTTTTTTTGATGTAAAGTCTCTATAGATTAGAATTTTTTTCTGTTGTAATTTTCAGACAGTTCAGTTTTTAGTCGTACTGAGTTTATTTTTAAATAAGCTGTAAATAGTTTATTAGTTTAAATCAGTGTTTAGGATTTAGTTTCGTGCAAGAAATGTAAACTTTGAGTGTCGTGTTAGCGCAAAACCTCATTATACATAGGCTCTCGCAGGGGTGCCCACCTAGGCAGTGGCGGATAGAAGGAGAGGGTCATAGGGGTCATGACCCCCCCCCCCCCCTAAAACGTCGACAATATTATCCGTTCGCATTGTATTCAAACACTTTATGGATAAAATGTAAATGATTTCAGTTTTGTTTCAGTTTTTGAATTATTTTTACAAGTAAATACTTGAAATACTACTTCTTTTAATTGTTTATAAAATTTAAGTCGTGAGGTTTTTGTCCTATTAGGTGCCATATCCCTGACCGATGTGGTATTTTTTAAACACCTAAGCAGTTTCAGAAATTTTTCTTACCAAAAACCATAAGTTTATTCATTGAGGAAGGGGGAGGGTCACTCTTTAGCATGAGCCCCCTAAAATGTTAGTCTGTATCCGTCCCTGGGTAGACGATAAGTAACCCCCAATATTTGGTGTTTAAGCGCATTTCTCTTTTCGCTGACTATTCCACCAGGCAGAGAAAAAACTCTTTCCGAAGAAACAAAAGTCACCATCACTATCAAATACTTCGACACAACTTTTAACAGTTCTGAATTTGTACAGTTATAATATTCACCGTAGTAATATATAGGATTCTCCATTAGTTCAAGAATTGGAGTTTTAGAATCGACTGCAAGAACTGGCAACATACTACCAGTGTCGGGTTCTTACAATAGCTTTGACCTCTTCCTCACCCTCCAGTTATCTTTTACTATCTTGTAGTGATTTTCCGAAAAATAATACTTTACACAGAAAAATAAATATTTTTAAATGTGCACAAATAAATGAAATTTTTGGAGCAATTCCATATGTAAATTTAATTACCTAGGGAGAAAATTGGAGCAAATTTTACTATGATTTTTAATTATAATACAAAAACATCTACATCGAAAAAACATCGATGTTCCGAAAACATCGAAAGTAAAACATCGATGTTAAAAACATTGATGTTTTAACAAAAACAACGATGTTAAAAACATCGATGTTTTAACAAAATCATCGATGTTTCCAAAACATCGACATCGATGTCGCACCTCTACTAAGAATGATTTTATCTATCTTTTTTCCGAATATCAATAATATCGATTTAACTGTTCAAAATATATCGCTATTTAAAAAATGGGACAGAAGATCTTCCTCCATCTAACACTTAGGACTCGACCGATGCATCGGCCTGGCCGATGCATCGGCGCCGATGGTTCAACAATTTTGCCATCGGCATCGGCCGCCGATGCTAACTTGCAGGAAACATCGGCCCATCGGCCTTAAAATACATCGAAAAACCGATGGAATTGGCCGATGTTTTTGAAAAAAAAAAGGACCTTTGTTGTTTTACTTTTTAATACAAAGTAAAGGGAGTTATTGTTTTCATATAAAGTTGTTTACTTAAATTTCAATATGAATTTCTTATTTAGTCACACCTGAAAGAGTTTTTAATACTGCATTCAGGTACCAAGCAAGTTAATTATTGCGTTGTTTTTTGCGGCTGGATGTACGTGTGTACCTCTCATAAGTCATAACCCAAAAATGGTAAGCTGTAGAAGGCTAAAATTTTGCATGTGGGGGGTGCGTACGTTCCAGTTGTGCACTTCCCTTTTTTGTTTTCGATCGGGTGTTCTAAAAAGCCTATTTACTCATCTTTTGTGGCTATTTATTACTTATTTCAATGGAAAACTAATATAGCGTCTCAGACTGACGATCATTTGGTGATATATTGCCGAATTGGAGATCATGGAAAAAAAAATTTGAGATGGCGAAACCGGTTCTGTTTCATTTTGTTAGATTCCCGTTGAACCGACGGTAATTTTTAATTTTTCGATATTTGAAATATGAATCACAGTAATGCATTCTTTTCTGTATCGCTTCGGCTGAATTAAAAGTTTGGGGCCCGTCGAAATGCATTTTGAGGCCCTATTTCTCTATCACAGAAGTTGTGAAACATTTATCATAAGCGTTTTTGTAACTCTTACGGTGCTCCTATGGTTATGGGGCTTCTCGCGCAATTGCAACATTTGCTACGTTTAAAATTCGCCACTGCACGTCAAAACAAACTCGGGTGCAAGTTTTAAAAGGGTTTTTCAGCTCAATGTTCATGATTGTTTTGAACTCTATTTTTTACGACTATTTTTTGTATTTTCGAGAACGCTTGCGTGCACCTCATCCCGCTCCCTCAATTTCTGAAATTAAACTCTAGTTGTACTTCTTAGTTGCTTAAAACTAACACTATTCATAAAATTAGAGATATTTTTTTCAAGCTTTATCTATTGTTTAGGAAGAATTTAGAGCATTAATGTAAGAAATTGATTAAAGACGCTTTGAACGGTGACGTAATTCGGAAGTCAAAGGGAGTTTTGAATTTTTTCTTCGATAGTGCTGAAGTAGATTCAGAATCTCTCGAAGCGTTGGTGGTAGCGTTTCTGTACTAAAAAAATGAGGCCGAACTTGTGACCGAAGTTTAATGTTGTGAGTTACTCCAAAATCAGAGGGTGACCCTCCTAACCCACCCTCGTCGTTTCAAGTATTTCTTAAATAATTAGCGATTATTTATTTTGGTCGAGAAATGTCATTTTGCGTATTTCTTATACTTGTTTTACCTATATTTCGTAATGCGCCATCTTCTTTGCATCAATAATAGCGATCGATTTTTTTTCTGTTGTAAGTAACTATTTTTATGTATTTATATAAAATCAATGAATGAGTCATTTTCGTTTTCATCATATTTTTAATAATATGTTATAGAAAAGTTTCAAGGATTTTCTATTATGCAATTTTTTAAATTTCAGAAAATTATTGTTACTTTGAAAAGTTTAATTTGAACTTGTTTGTAGTGCTTCATGAAAGATTAAACAATCAATTTGTTCAATATTACGTGTGCAAACATCAGATCAAGAAGTATATGTATTCAGTTATTAACTTGGTGTAAATATTGAGTTTGTTTATTGTAGCTGCGTTTTAAGAACCTCGCTCTTTTCATGACTATTTCTTTTTTCCGCATAATTTATGTCACTGTTTCGCTTTTATAAAAAATGCAAACTTTTCTATTCATAAATTTTAAATAAGTATAAAAATATTCCTATTATGATTTAACATTGTAATTTATCTGTTACCTTTTTTGTTTAATTTGATGACTAAAAAAGTCTACGTGCAATCTTTCCACTTTAATTGTGCAATTTGTTGACGGTTTCATAGTTTTATTCTTAATTTTTTTTTGAATGATTAAACAACATAATTTAATGTTTTTAACTATGTTTAATGTACTTAAATCCATACATTATTACAATATTAATGAAATCTTAGTGTTCAATATATATATTCAATTTAAAAAAACAAAAAACAAATAAATTGGTTATCAAACAGTCTCTTTGTTTTTCTTCTTTTTTTTTTCTCTCTTGTTCTTTGTTTTCCATCGTACAGCAGTCAAAAAAGGAGAAGCATAACTACACCCTATACAGATTGTACGTATTACGCTCCAAAAGTTCGGGGGATAAGCTGTATAATATCTTACCCAGAATAGTTCACATTACCGAAGCACATCCACCTTCAAAAGGTCACCTTGAGGGACTATGTACTTCTTCTGTCAGTGTTCATATAACTTTTGGAAACACTCCTGGAAGCCATTTTTGCTAAGTTCTGTGATGCAGAAGAAAGCGGCGTCATTGATTTTTTTTTTTTTTTTGCTGGGAACAGGTAAAAGTCACACGGAGCTAAGTTTGACGAAACGTTATGTTATTTGTTTGTCATATCAGAGTATTGACCAATCGAACCGTGCATCCTCAACATGAAAGTCGCCTTCTTCCCCACGATGAAATTAAAGCAGCAGCGCTAGAGGCCTTACAGGAGGTTGCGATAAATTTCTTCCAGGAGTCCGAAAAGTTATACGAACGTTGGCAGAAGTACATAGTCGTTTAAGATGACCATTTTGTAGATAGATGTACTTCGGTAATGTGAACAATTCAGGGTAATATTTTTTTAGGTACATATGAATGTACTCATAAAATAGAAATTTAGGTCGAAATCTGATTTTTTTTGTGATTACAATTCATTATTCGTAGAAAGGAAGTAAAGTGAATTGAATCAATGAGTTAGGTTCCACGGCACACAGATTCTGGGTTAAAAATCGATTTATTTAGTTATATCTATGTACACAACAACTATTCACATATGTACACGTTGATACCATATACGGTGCTCAGTCTTTCACGGTTTTTGTAAATCCACCTTGGGGACCGGGCACTACTCTCCCGTTCGTAACAGTCCACCTTTACGACGGGCACAATCTCTCCCGTCTCTACAGTTCTCTTTCAGGATCACGGACCCAACTCTCCCGCTCCTAAAGTTCAGTTCGGACCTCGCTTGGTCCCGTAGAAAAACCGGCAGCCTCCGCGACCGCAACTGTGTTGTTCTCTCTTCGGTCTTCTCCCCCTTCTCTCCGGTGGGTTCTATTTATAGGGGGTGCCTGACCTTCGGTCAACACGGAGGGCTTGGGGACGCACGTATGCAGTTTTTGGGTCTCGTAGCCCCTTCGCCCTGTCACGTACGCACCTTCTAGGTCACATATGTCGTGCCGACCTAGTCCTAGCCTGACACAATGATCCTTTAAATCCCTGACAAACTTATAAATTTATTTCTGTTAGATTTCTTTTGAGCAATCACGATTGCTTATTGTTCTCATTTGACTGTCCTTGACGTTAAGCTGATTTTATTCCCTCCCCCCGACTCTGCAGCACTCCCGCCCACCGTCCTCCGCAGGCGCGACTCATCCGATCCTGAGCAATGTCCCCCGAAATCCGCTTCTCCTGGTCGGTGGCGTCCATGTCCTACACACGCTCATACACACACACACACACACACGTTTATGTGCATACACAAGTCTATGCTCACACAAGTCTACACATGCACAAGAACTTACACACGCCTACGTGCATGCACTGGTCAACGCACACATAAGCCTTTACATGCATGCGCGCCTACACACACACACACACACACAACTATACACACGTAACCGCCCAGGAGAATGGCAGGTTTGGGGGACAGGAGCAGTTTCTAGAAACAATAACTCCAATGAGTAGGGTCCTGTCGCAACTGGTGATTGCGAAAAACATAATTAAAAATATCAGAATTCAAATTATTTTTTTTTTAACTTTTTTTTTTGCCATCGGCCAACGGCATCGGCCATCGGCCATTTGAGGGAAACAATCGGCCATCGGCCATCTTTGAACAATCGGCCAACAATCGGCATCGGCCCATCGGCCAAAAAATGCCATCGGTCGAGCCCTACTAACACTAAATCGATAAATGATGTTATAGTTTATGTATGATGTACTGCAATTATGCAATCCGTATAGTATAATGAGAAATGAGAATCTTTTTATTATGGAGTCTTACAAACAAGACGACAGGGTATACGAAATCAAATGCAAGTAATAAAGACTGCTTTTCCAGTAGCAGTGAAGAATACTTACCGGCCAACATCTGCAATAGGCCAGTGGCCAATATGTTTCCTTTGGAGCGTTTCCAACATCCAGCGACACCGGTGAAGAAAGAGATGAAGATGAAGAAGAATCCTACGATGTACATACCAATCACTGAGCGAGCCATGTCTGGAAAAAGAAAATAAACTTGTATTTCGTGATTATAAAACCAATTATTGCATGTACATGTACGCACTATTTTTAGTTACTCTAGAGAAGTGGCCTTTGAACTTTTGGAATCCTTACCAGGTAACCACACGAGTTGTGTAATAATGGAAAAAATAAAAATAAATTAATAGATAGCTATCGAAAGAGCACAGCGAAAAATTTCTTTTTTTTTTTTTTTTTTTTTTGCGCATAAATTATTTGCCTTTGTCTCCCCGTTATCGAGACAAAAGGTCTTAAATTCTGCAGAAATTTAAGAAAAGTCGCCAAATTCAAAACCTTGGCAAGAAATGGACGGTACCACGCGACTTCATCGTCTGCAAGTGGATGAACATATCTGTAAAGCGTTTGAAGGAATTCTTCCATTTCTTTTTGAAACTCGCTTAAATTTGTTGAAAAAAAAAAAAAAAAACACGTAGACTTGAAGGCCTTGTATTAGGATAACAAAGACACCAGGAAAAATAATTTATGCGCCGAAAAACATTTTCTGCTGTGTTCCTTCGATTGCTACTTAGGCGCAATCCGTAATTTAGGTTGCACTTTTTTCACATTTTTGATTCCCTTCCCCTTTGTCACAAAATGTCGCATTGCCCCTTACCATCTTTGTGGTAACGTCATGCAAAACATGTCACGCTCATTAGCATATTGTCATACAAACGTTCGTTGATGTCAAACTTCTTTTAACCCTCCCGCTTCCTTGTCACAAACTCACAATTTCATGAACCCCCTCCCCTCTCTCAAAGCGTGAAATCATTTGGGAAAGCCCCTTGTTTAGCTTTTGTTTTCATTGTTCATGACCCCACTAGATGGCGCTGACGCTTAACGGGACTTGACAATTTATGACTTTTCTGTGTTAAACCGATGAGTTCATGGATCCACCAATCAATATCAACATTTTCAAGTTTTTTTTACTTTTGATTGGACCCCTCCCATTTTGGCCGCTAGAGGCGCTGAATGGTACCCCTTCATCTACCAATTAATGGCAATGTAATGGAAACAGGGGGTTCCCTGTAGCGCCCTCTTTGTTGTTATGAATTTCAGCGATTGTCACGGTCTATAGGGTCTGGTGGGGGAAAGTGGTCAATGGGGTAAAGTGGTCATACGTCAAATAAATGTCTATAGCTTGGAAATAAACGTTCGAATGAATGTGAAACTTTTATTTTAGAGTAAAGCAGTTAGAAACTACATTTTGAATACAAAATTTTACAACTGGAAAAATTTTTTTTGGTAAAAAAAAATATTTTTCGTGAACATGAAAAATTTTAAAATCTAAACACCTATTTTAACATCCTTGGGAAATTTTGTTTGTTAGAATTAGGAACAGATTGACTGTACCAGAAGCTTCCTACATTTCTCAAGAACTCTTACTCATTAGCAGTTAGCTGAATCTATTTTAGATAATTTTTTAGAACAATTTAAGTAAGATGGGGTAAAGTGGTCATAATATTAGGCTTAACGAATATTGTTCTTCTAATGTCACTTAATCTTTAGGTATAAGGCAGATAAAAATTAAATATTAATTTTACTCAATATGTATTGTTTTTACAGTAAACGGGGTTAAATATACGAGTATATGCGTATATATATACGCATATATACTCGTGTAGACATGTACATAGACGTATTCACATAAATGCGCCAATAAATACATATATGGGTATCTGCAAATATTTTTTATCCACACAGCTATACATTCTACTATACACGTATATGCTCGCTTATACTCGTATATATAAGAACACTTATATACTCAGGTATATACGCATACGTACTCGAGTAGACACTTACATACAAGCATATGATATAAAAGTGTACAGGTTGAGTTTGCATTCTTGAGCAAATTAATAAAAGGTGTTAGAGGAGAGGAGAAGAAGCAAGAGTTAATAAGGAACATATGGTCACAAACACAATGCTGACGCGCTACATGCACGCAAAGTGAGAAATTGATGGATGCAAAAAAAGTCACAAATTTCTATATATATATATATATATATATATATATATATTAGAACACATAGAACACATATATATATATATATATTAGAACATTTATTTTACACAAATGCAATTTTACACAACATTTTAGGACTTAAGAAAGTTTTAAACCGATTGATGAAATTTACGGCCTTTAGCTGAAAAACATCATGCGTCGCATTTACAGATCCCTCTCTGTTGCAAAAACGAGACTTTTGAAAATTTTTCATCAGCCGCTGCGCCTTTGTTGCGATGCGTGTATTAGAGCTACTACGGACCGTAACTTTCAACAACTGCTCTAAATATTTCTTAAAAACTAAAATGTTAGGTAAAATCATCTGTGTGCAACAAATTTGTGCCCTGCTTTGCCTCCTGGCTTTGTGTGCATGTAGCCCGTCAGTGATTATATCTTCCTTATGATTCTTTGCTTCTTATCTTTCTTCCTCTTATCTTTCTATCCTCCCCTCTCACACCCCTTTGATTTTTGACCAAGAGCTTAGATTCACTCTGTAGGCCGACATGTATATAAGCGTATATTCTCGTGTACACATACATATACTGGTGTATACACGATAATGTACGTATATACGTCTATACAGGTATATAATCTTGTGTACACGTGTACATGTGTATATACTCGTGCTTCCATATTATATATACGTGAGTAGACACACAGACGCACTGGATGTATCCACGAATTAACTCGTGTACACCCGTATATGTATGTACGTACACTTATATATGCGTATATACTTCTAGTATACACATATATACTCAAGTATGCACGTATTTTCTCGAGATACAAGTGCATACGCGCATATGATGTTCGTTTATACGCGTATATACTCGTATATACACGTGACACGTACATATACGTGACACGTATATACATGTGATACGTATGTACTCATGTAGACACGTATAGACTCCTATAGGTAATCAAGTATACATGCTTATATACTCGTATTTATACGTATATACTTGAGTAGGCACGTGCATGCATGTATCTGATGTATACATGTATCTACTCATATAGGAACGTGTTTACTCGTGTATAACACAACACGTATATATTCGTGTACACATGTACTCGTGAATATACTTGTAATTATAAAAACAACTGAAATATACAAGTATTAGGGTTTTTTTTATAATGGTTTTGCTACTATTTTTAACTATGACCACTTTACCCCATGCTATGAC